>NW_012114544.1:5846027-5902855 GCF_000951035.1 Colobus angolensis palliatus | reverse complement strand
AGAAAGAAAGAAAGAAAGAAAGAAAGAAAGAAAGAGAAAGAAAGAAAGAAGGAAAGAGAAAAGAGCAAGCAAGCTCAAGAAGTAAAATTATGGGAAAAACATGCTTAGTCTAAGTTACGGCAAGGTTTCACTGAACACTGTGGCCTTTAATGTTGTTCTCTGACAACCCTGGTAACATGAATAAAAAGAGAAGTTTATCTCCCATGTGTGGAATTCGTGGAAAGCGGTTGGATAAAGAACAATCCTCTGACGTGTGTAGGCCATGGGATATGAATGGGCTCTTTGACATAATGACTCCTGAAAATTAGTGTTTGTACCAACATGGAATATACCTAAAATACAGTTCATAGAAACAAATTTTTTCAGAAAATTTGATTTGAGAAGAAAAAATATATATTCAATTAAATAATCCCATAAGCCCATGGAAAATGATGCAAATAATTGAGACTGGTGGAGGAAAAATGTAATTGAGTTTGTGAATGAACATCAACAGATCTGTAAAGGAAGTTGTTAATGAATAACATGCTTTGTGGAGGAAATTCCTACTCTTTATTGGATGGTTCAAATTAAGGTCAGAGTATTAGTTGGCTTAAGTGAAACACTGCAGAAAATGTTGTAAGCCAATAATGATAATACACCAGCAATATCTGGCACTAAGATGTTGACCAAGGCCAGAGCAGATTGGGAAGGAAAGGGTTTTTGGTTATTTCTGATTACTGAGAGGACCTGCCAGGATCCAAAGAAGGAGGGAAGCCCAGTGTGCTTATATAAACACACTAATGACAGCTCCTGACAAACAATTTGAATGTTTTTTTGCTAGCAGGAGAGTAATTATGTATCACAGAAATGTTTTTAGCAGAATGTGCTTGGTTGTTTAGAATTACTTACGGTTAACAAAGTAGAAGGCTATGGACTTATGGGGCTCCCTGGAAAATGTCATATTTACCACATATGTAACTCTCTACACAAAAAATAAGATATTTGGCAATTGAAACAGGTATCTCCAAGTAAATAAGGTGTTGGCATACCTCTCTAAAAGTCTCATCTATCTGCCTGGGCAAGGGAATGACAGAACGAAGGATCTAAAGAATCAGATTAAGAGATCTAAATAATTCTCTGATTTGCCTATGCCTAATGATTACCTGAGTTCATGAAATTACTAGTAAAGCTTTATATTTTGTAAGATCTTAGATTCCTATAAGTCTAATGTCACAATCCAATAAGTTTTTCCTATCTCAAGGAATCATGTCCATATAATGAAATTAATCCAGAAACTCTGAAAAGTTTTAATATTCTGGGGTCAGGGTAGATGAGAAGGAGTTTCCGTATGACTTATAAACATGTAAGGAGAAATAGTAAAATTGTTGTAAAATTAAAAGAAGAACAGAAATTCATAAAGTAAGCTATAACTATCAGGTTAAACAACAAAAACAAAAAGCCAAGCATCTATCAGTTACATGATTGAGAAGAGCCAAGAGAGAGTTGTCAGTGGTAAAGGAATAAATATTACTTCATTTGATAGAGTGATTCTATTAGTCCATTTTAACACTGCTGATAAAGACATGCCCATGACTGGGCAACTTAAAAAAGAAAGAGATTTATTGGACATACAGTTCCACATGGCTGAAGAGGCCTCACAATCATGACAAGAAGGAGCAAATCACATCTTATGTGGATGGTAGCAGGTAAAAAAGAACTTGTGCAGAGAAACTCATGTTTTTAACACCCGTAGATCTCATGAGATCCATTCACTATTATGAGAACAGCATGGGAAAGACCTGTCCCCTTGATTCATTCTTCTCCCATCAGGTCTCTCCCACAACATATAGAAATTATGGGAGCTACAAGATGAGATTTGTGTGGGGACACAGAACCAAACCATATCATTTCACCCCAGCCCCTCCCAAATCTCATATCTTCATGTTTCAGAACCAGTCATGCCTTCCCAACAGTCGCCCAAAGTGTCGACTCTTTTTAGGATTAACTCAAAAGTCCATAGTCCAAGGTCTCATCTGAGACAAGGCAAGTCCCTTCCACCTATGAACTTGTAAAATCAAAATCAAGTTAGTTACTTCCTAGATACAATGGGGGTACAGGGATACAGGGATTGGGTAAACACAGCCATTGCAAACGGGAGAAACTGGCCAAAACAAAGAGGCTACAAGTCCCATAGAAGTCTGAAATCCAGAGGGGCAGTCAAATCTAAAGCTCCTCTGACTCCGTGTCTCACATCTAGGTCACGCTGATGCAAGAGGTGGATACCCATGGTCTTGGGCAGTTCCACCCCTCTGGCTCTGCAGGGTACAGTCTCCCTCCTGACTGCCTTCATGGGCTGGCATTAAGTGTCTGCAGCTTTTCCATGCACACAGTGCAAACAGTCAGTGGATCTACTCTTCTGGAGTCTGGAAGACGATGGCCCTCTTTTCACAGCTCCGCTAGGCAGTACCCCAGTAGGGATTCTGTGTGGGGGCTCCCTCCCCACATTTTCCTTCTGCACTGCCCTAGCAGAGGTTCTCCATGAGGACCCCACCCATATGGCAAACTTCTGCCTTGGCATTCAGGCGTTTCCATACATCTTCTGAAATCTAGGCAGAGGTTCCCAAACCTCAATTCTTGACTTCTGTGTACTTGCAGACTCAACACCACATGACCCATTCATTATCACGGGATCCGCCTTCATGATTCAATCATCTCCCACTGGGTCCCTCCCACACCATCTGGAAATTATGGGAGCTACAAGATGAGATTTGGGTGGAGACACAGTACCAAACCATTATCTGTGATTATTTAAGATTTTTTGGAGAAGCCTAACTGTTCAAGGAAGGTGTGTTATGGCAAAGAATAAAAGCTACAGATAATGATATGGCATCAGCTTGAGTGGATCCATATTTTGCGGGATCTACAGCACATTCAATTTGGAGGTCAAGGTTTAGGACTCTTTCAGCAGGAATACAAAACTACAAACTCAAAACTGGAAACTCAAATGCAAATAAGAAGGCCAGAAATGTAAGCCTCATAACTTACGACAAGAGAACAAAAGCTAATAAACATTTTCTATAAAGGGCACTATAGTAGATACTTTAGGCTGGCAGGTCATATTGTTCGTGTTGTAAATACGCAACTTTGCCTTTGGAGTGCTTAAGCAGCTGTAGGCGATATGTAAAGGAATACCTGTGGCTGAGTTCCTGTAAAATTTTATTTATAAAAACCCGTGGCAGCCTTACTTTGGCTCATTGGCTATAGTTTGCCTACCCCTGGCTTAATAAATCTGCCTCTACTCATAAGTAAGATTCTGCTTTTGTTTTGACTTTGCCATGTGCTCAAGGAAGGTAAGTAAAATTAAAGTGTCTAGGAGAAGAAAGTGTAAATAACAACAAATTCCTAGTGGCAACGTATTTATGAATATGGGAGAAGAGATGTCCTCATATCTTGTGAGATGGAAAGAAAAAAACCTAAGAACAAATACAAATTAAAGCAAACAACTATAAAATAAGAGAATTAACATTATTCTGAGAAGTAGAAGACAAAGTACTTCTGCTAGACATGGGAAGACAAAATATGGACTGGAGTATTTGAAAACTTGGTGGATATTTGGAATATCTGTTGTGGGAAAAAAAAGAGAAAGAGAAAAGAAACAGATCAAATAGTCAAATAATGTGAAGTAATTATAGGGAAAAGTAATCTGGACACACAGTTTGTTTCACTCACAAAAGCATCTGACCAAGAGAATAAACTCTGTGTCCTGAGGTCAAAAGTTACTATTAAAATTTCATCATTCAGATTCAGTGCTTAGTTCTAATTGATACAAAAGTGACATCTTGCCCCACACAATGCTATACTTTTTGTTTTTCAGAAATGTTGAAGTTTCTATGTATGAAGTTTTTGTTATTTGACATAATGATTTATTTCACTCATTGGGCTTATCTTATCCAGATTAGATAGAAATTGACCAATTTTACTTTCTGTCTGTTCTGTATATATGTTTTAGTAATAAGAAATTCAGAAGTGCATGCAAATGCAACACGAAGTGAACAGATGATAAAATAGAGTATATTTGCATAAACATAAAGACTTTTCAAACGTTATAATAAACACTACCAAAAACATCTCTTAAACTGTTTTAAAAATGCCAATATTAGTCATTTTTAACCTGGTATCAAAATCGTAATCATGTGAAAAGTAAATATTTCTTTAAGTTTTGTAAAAGATTTGATGTAGAATATTTAGCTCCAAATTAATTGGGAAAATTTCATAGTGTCTTATAATTAAGCTGCCCTTAAATATGCCCGAACCTTCATGCAAACATCTGTGGATATTTGTCTCCACATGATTCAGCAGATGAGGTGATTTGAATGCAGCAAGAAAATTTAATAGCTTAAGTTTAAACAGGAATTATCCTAAGGGAATCTGTAGAAATGCATTCAAGAGCAGACGAGCTATATCTATTTCTTTCATGCTTTGGTGTAGTAAGTAATTGTTCATAGCCAAACACTTTACGAAGATAAATGATTGATATAATGAATGATGACCCGAAGATGCCCAAGAGCACATGAAAACAGAAATGCCTTTGTCCTGAAGGAGAACGTCTTAGTACAGTTATAAATTGAATGTAAAAATTGTGGCTGAAATGATTCTAAAAATTACAAGAAACTGCATTTAAACTGTGCTATGGCATCCATTCAAAAGATTTGAAACCATTTGTTTTCTGAATTGCACCCAACACAAAGCTTTCTCACACAAAACAAAACAGAAGTGAGCATCAGTCACACTTCCAACATGCATACATTTTGTTCTAAAGGAACAGCTGTTACTTGATGAAAAGTCAATGAAAGATGCCCAGCATTTGTTTTTAAAAAGTTATCACCCAAACAAGAATTGTTTGGAACCAGATGCTAAAATTGAGAGTGGTCTGTTTATTTCAGTTTAGAGTGTTATAAAAATGTTAATAAGGTATTTTTATGTCTATTACCCAGCTATATTTGACTCTTTAATGTGCTTTTTTTAATAATTGGCTGTTGTTTCTATAGGCTGGCATTATTGGCATTAGATCACTGAAGAGTAAATAAAGTGAGCACGAATACTCTCTTGTCACCAGATTACTGAGGTGGACTGGAGATAGGCTGAATGGTTTTACAGATGAATTACAGTGAAAACTTTGAAACACTAATAATCTCTTCTGTGTTTAGAAATAACCCACTAATCATTAACACAATAATTATCAGTTCAACCGGGAAACTACACCACCTAAAAGATAATTAATTTTGTCACTCATAGACATCTGCAGGAGACCATGATTCTCCATTATGTGAATGCCTTGCTGCCCATGTGATGCCCACCCCCATCAATTCTAACAAGTTTCAGTCATCCAGTATTTAATATGTATTTTTTAAATTATGTAAGTAATACCTTCTCCTTATAGAGAATTGAAGCTTTTCAGAAACAGTTAAAGCCTAATTTGACTATTGCCAAAGACCTGTCTCTTCTTCAGAGATAACCAGTGTTTCCAGTTTGGTGTGTATTTTCCCCAAATACAGTGAATGCATGTATAAACACATGTAGATTTATCTGTTCTAGATATGAGCATTTGTTTTGTGAGTCTGCTTTAAGTCAAGTTCTAAAATATGGCTCAGTTTAAAACTTATCTTTTTCTATTTAATAATATACCTTAGAAGTCATGCCATGATATTAATATTAAGATGAATAATAATGAAATTATTAATATTAGTCAAATTTAAGTGGTTGCTTATTACGCAGTGGGTACTTGGTGTGATATATGGATTATCTCATTTAATTGATTTGTTTTCTGAATTGCACCCAACATAAAGCTTTCTCACACAAAACAAAACAGAAGTGAGCATCAGTCACACTTCCAACATGCATACATTTTGCTCTAAAGGAACAGCTGTCACTTGATGAAAAGTCAATGAAAGATGTCCAGCATTTGTTTTTAAAAAGTTATCACCCAAACAAGTGAATAAATTGGCAATGCTATTATCTCATTTTACAGAAGAGAAAGATTGTAAGTACTTTGCTCAAGGTCATTTACAGAGAGAGCGAATTATTCAAATCCATATATTCTGCTCTCAGAGATTGTATTATTAACTATTATGCCACAATTGAGGCATTGTCATCTGCATGATAGTTCAACTATTTTTATTTGTATTAATATTCTGAGTTTAGAGTATTTTTTAAAATTACAACACAATGCTGCAATTGACATTCTTGCATGATTATCTACCATGTATTTCCCAAAGTGGAAAGACAAACATATATGTTTAGTTTTTACAGAATGTAGACTATATAACAATTGTACTCCAAAGGAGATCTTGCTTATACATTTATACCAGCATAGTTTGAGCCTATCCACTTCCCTGTGCCCTCAAAACCCTTGTTAACATCTTATGTTTTGACAATCTGATGAAGAAAAAATGGTATCTAATTGTTTAATTCAATAACTTGATTACTAATTAAGAGTTTGTTTATATTTATCATAATTTGTATTGCCTCTAATCTGAAAGGGATATTCATATTTTTTGCCTGCTTTTCCATTAAGTCAAGTCTCTGCAAGATATAGCTTAAACATTACTTTTTCCAAAAAACTTCCCTCATCTCCCACAAATGAAAACATTATCTTCCTACTTTAGTTTCTTACAATATTTTATCCAAATTTCTCTTATAACACCACTTCCCACTTTGTATAATTGTTATTTTAGTATTATCCAATCGGTCCTTTAATTTCCTTTGGGGACTAGTTTATGCTGATTAATCCTTATGACACATATTATCCACATTTTTTTGACAAAATTCTTCAATCAAGATTGATAATTAAAATTAATGAAAATTAAAATAATTAAAATTTAATTAACTTAGCTTTTAATTTTTTTAATTATCATGTAGGCCACCTACTGAGATATACAATTTCCGGTCTGAAGCCTTACTTTGAAACAATTACAAGGAAACTAGAAAAAAAATATATTATTCTAAGATACTTCAGATTGGAAAGTTTTTTTTATAGAACAAAATTTACTCTCTCCATATATTCTAGGATAAATTCATCATCTCTCTAAAACTTGCCTAATTTTTTCATTCAGAAAAATACCCAATTCCTGTCCTTCATTAAATTTTAATGAATAATCAGTCAATTTTAAAAGTCTTGAAAAATTCATATTAAAAAGGAAACATTTATATTATTAAAAATAATAATTACAGACCTAGAGCAGTGGCTCACGCCTGTAATCCCAGCACTTTGGGAGGCCGAGGTGGGCGAATCACAAGGTCAGGACGTCGAGACCATCCTAGCTAGCATGGTGAAACCCTGTCTCTACTAAAAATACAAAAAACAAACAAACAAAATTTAGCCGGGCATGGTGGCAGGCGCCTGTAGTCCAGCTACTTGGGAGGCTGAGGCAGGAGAATGGTGTGAACTCAGAAGGCGGAGCTTGCACTGAGCCAAGATGGCACCACTGGACTCCAGCCTGGGTGACAGAGCAAGACTCTGTTTAAAAAAAAAAAAAAAAAAGAAAAGAAAAGAAAAAGAAAAATAATAATTACAAAATGCCCATATGAATATTATTTAGGGCCAGGCACACTGGCTCACATCTGTAATCCCAGAACTTTGGGAGGCTGAGGTTGACAGATCACTTGAGCCCAGGGTTTGACACCAGCCTGGGCACCATGACAAAAGCCTATCTCTACAAAAAATTTAAATATTACTCAGATGTGGTGATGTGAGTCTATAATCTCAGCTACTCAGGATGTTGAGGTTAGAGTGATAGGGACAGGAGGCAAGGAAATTCTGGGCAAGAGAGGGCAGGTCCCTAGCGAGGGCTCCACCCTCAAGCCTGGAGCGAGAACATACATTCCTGTTTTCCCACTCAAATGTTGCCTTTTCCAAAATTACCCATGACCTCTCCTGCCCCCTATCCTGTGCCCATAAAAACTGCAGAACTCAGCTAGCAAAAAAGAGAAGCAGCTGAACATAAAGAAGAGAAGCAACAGCTGGGCGTGGTAGACTACAGTTGGATGTTGGAGAGAAGGGTCTTGACTTCAGAGCAACAGCTTGACAGTGCACCTTTGGAGAAGAGTCCAGCCAGATACCTTCCTGCTATATCTTCCCAGCTCCCCTTCCTTCCGAGAGCCACCTCTCTGCACTTACCATCCTTCAATTCGATCCTGTGAGCTGACTTTTCCTGGATGCCGAACAAGAGCTCAGAAGTGAGTGTGGATACAAAAAGGCACGCTGAGCTACTAACACGTCAGCTGTCTGAAGATGGTAGAGCTAAAGGAGCACTGTAATATGCCCACTGGGGCTTCAGGAGTCATAGGCACCCCCAGATGCTGCTATGGGGCCCACAAGGAGTTTGCTCCTGCCCACACTCAAAAGTACTCATCCTGGCTCCTGTACCCGTTCACCTGCATGCTCTCTCCTGCAAGGTGTGGAACATAGCGGGTCTGAGAGTGTGGAGTTCACTCCTTCTGGCACCAAAGAGGACACTGGTTCCTGTACTCCAGTTCCTACCTTGTTCAGTTGCGCACTCTCTCCCTTGAGGAGTTGAGAGCAGTGGGCTGAGTAAATGGGGCACCATTGTCACGAGTCCCATGAAGGGATCAGGGAAATGCCCTGCTTCAGGAGAGTCTCTTGAACCCAAGAGGTGAAGGATGCAGAGAGCCAATATCATGCAACTGTACTCTGGTCTGGGTGACAGAGTGAGACTCTGTCTCAAAATAAATAAATAAATAACTTAATTAATTAAATTTAGCTTATTCTTTTGAAGTTCATTCTGCATAGTGTTATAAATGTGATTTAAGACAGTGAGAAAGAGAGATAAGCCAGTGATGGACTTCCAGTAGAATTCAGAGTAGGAGTGGGACTTATTTGAACGTTTCAACCGAATTACAAAAGATTCCTGAAATTAGTTGACTCTTCAGTCTACCTCAGTTTTAAACATGTCCCAGGTTGCCCTTAACTAATGAGTATATTTTACTTTGGGCTGATAAATTCTGTGGATGGCAAGAGGTTGTGAATATCCCTTTATAAACCCAGAACTAATGCTAGATGTCCCTGGCATTAGTGCCTTATTTATCTGAACTTACAAATATATTGCGTGAAATTCTGGGATATGGCATGGAATTAATAATTAAATACCTTATTTTGTATGGTCATTTGCTCACTGACAAAGATAGAGAAGCAACTGAAATTCATGATTATGATCCCTAGTTAAATCTCTCTTTAAGTCTTTACGTTTGGTTCCCTGGAGTTTCAGCGTATTTATATTTAGTAGCACCCAAGTTTTTATAATCTGTAAAGTATTACTACCCAGGAATAGCTACTGAAGAATCAAGAACCCGTAGTTCATGAACTTGAAAGACAATTATCCTGTAGAGTGTTTCTTGAGGACACTAATTTCTTGAGATAGAATGAAAGGAAAACATGATATTCACATATGTGCATAAATTTTAGAATATTATATGCTTTAGTTTCCTCTTAGATATTTACAAAAATATTAGCATATTAACAGTTACAGAATGAAGAAACGTTTTTAGCTACATTTAAACTAGTGCTAGAGTTTGAATATATTTCTTCCAAATTCATGTTGAAGTTTAATCTTCAAAGTGATGATGAGGTGGGGCCTTTGGAGGCAATTAAGTCATGATGGCTCTGCACTCATGAATGAGATTAATGTCCTAATAAAGGAAGCTTCCGAGAGCTTCCTGGCTCTTCCATTTCTTCTGCCATGTGACATCATGGCATTTGTGCATTTTGTCCCTTTGCCTTTCCTACCATGTGACTATGCCATGCAAAATGACATCTGTGAAACAGGTCCTCATCAGACAATGAATCTGTTGGTGCCATAATCTTGAACTTCCCATCTCCTAGAACTTTCAAAATATATTTCTGTAATCATAAATTACCCAGTCTGTGGTATTTGTTGTAAGACCAGGAACAGACTAAAATAGCAAATGCTTTCCCGCATCCCTGACTACTTTCAGAATGTATAAGACTTGTCCATGCAGTTTCTTATGGCAATTATGATGCAGTTATTTTTCATGAAAGTGGCATTCATATATGTGAAATTTTTTAGAGGAGTTGAAAAACAAAACAAAACACTTGCTTGGCAATGTTTATTCCTCATAGAATCAGTGCTGTTTACTTTTAAAAATATCTTAGTATCCTGCTTGTTGCCTTATTAGTTGTTTTTCTCTCATTGCAATCAGCTATTGCCATGTATCTTTTGCATTTGGTGGTCAAGGTCTTTGGAATTGCATGAATCTGATATCAAATCCCAGTTATATTGCTGATTAGCTGTGAAAAAAGATTTTAAACTCATTATTTTCAGTTTAGTCATTTATTAATTACCAATATTAATATCGAAACTGGAGAAGTAGTTTAAATGGCATACTGAATGAAAATAAGCTTATATAGTAATTGTTACATAGGAAAACACTCAATAAATCAATGCTGTTATTATTACCATTAATATTCCCTAGATGTGAAGATTGCTTTCAGAGGAAACATACTAGAAAAAAAAAAAGAGTTTTACACAAGTTTTGTAACAGAAGCTGATTGGTTTTACACACATACACATACACACACACATATTTACACACATATAAATATGTATATTATATATATATGCACACATATTTGTTTCTACTTAAAATGACAAAGTAAATCACGTGAGCCCAATTTTCTGATACACTAAAAACTGGAAATATCTTCGCAGATACTGTTGATAGGCTATGCAAAAGTAAACTTCTCTTGCCTAGTTTTTTAATTGAAAAGTAAAATATCCATGTTTCTTGGTGTAGCCATGTGGACTTTGTGACATTGAAATGAATATCATAAGATAGGTCCCCAGGAAAGCCTTTAGAAAAGCACAACTTGACCTGCATGGCTTTGGCCTTTTGCTCCTTTGCCCTTTGCTGCTTCAGCCTGTCCTATTGTTCTTGCCTGCAATATAAGCAATCATGTCTCAGGGTGCTACAGGCATATGCTATTGAATGTGATACCTCTTTCTAAGCAAATACTATTAATGTCCCTGCATGTGTATAACCAATCTTCGGTGTCACTGTGTGGTTGCCCTTCTTATCCTGGCCTGGCTTGTACTCTTTCTTTTGTAGAAGTAAATAAACATCTTGCCTGTGAAAACTGCTTTTAATTGCACTATGTACTCATTATAGCTAAACCCCATCTACCTGAAACCTATATTGATACTTATGTCATATATTTAGTTTGGAGACCAGATTAAATTTAGAGTTCCATTAATTCCATAATAAATACTTTTGAGTGGCCAGTATTGGTAATGTGATATTTAAGCTACTGATATAATGTAGTAAACTGAAGATACGACCTGAAATGTTTGTAACTTATATGATAATAAGTGCAGAGAGCTGAAAATTAGGTAAATAAATAACCACAGATTTTGATCTGTTATACAGATACGATAAAGATGGCAGAAAGGACTCTATGCTAAGGAGTAGAGTAAGAGAAGGCAATTATAAAAACATTGGCAACTAAATGTTATCTAACAAGTGATATTTGAAGGCTGAGATACTTTAAATTATAAGGCACAGTTTTGTAAAAATCTTGGAAATTGTATTTTTTAAGTTAATGGTACAATTTAATGTGTAAAACAAAGTGCTGGTTTGTTGAAGGAGCAGAAAAAAAAAAGCAGATTAGTTTGAGTATGGGGAAAGAGAAGGAGATTGGAGAGCTGTTGAAGAACTAAGCATATGCCAGTTTATATAGAGTTTATGTAACAAAGAAGAGATTTTTTGTGTATCAAGTTGTATTGCTGCATAATACTATACCCCAAACTTACTGGTATAAAATAGTAAACTTGTATTATGCTCACAGATTCTGTGGGTCAGGAATTTAGAAACAAGCACAGTGGGCATGCCCCTTCTCTGCACCTCAGTGATGAGGCCTCAGCTGGGAAGATTTACATGTCTGGATGCAACTCAAATAGCTGAAGGCTAGGACAGCTGGGACTGGAACGTCCACTTCCAAAACTGCTTCTTTTTGCCCATATCTGGCACCTGGCCTTGTGTATTCGAAGCTAGAAATGAACTGGGATTGTCAGGACTGTCAACTAGAACTCCTATTCACGATGTATCCTCATGGCTTGGCTTTCTCCCAACCTGGCAATACTGGGACCCTCCTGATGGAGGACTCTGAAAAAAGTGAGCAGAAGTCAGATTGTCAATTTAGGCCAGGTCTCAAAAGTTACACAGCATTGCTTTTGTTGTTGTTGTTGTTGTTGTTGTATTCTCTTAGTCAAAGAAGTTAAAGGTCCTCCCAGATTCAGGGTCAGAGACCCCAGTCCCCATATCTCAAAGAAATGACAGTTGAAGAACTCTGAGGAGATATTTTATAACCATTACATTATATCAAATGAAAAAAAAGGTGACTTTTTATGGCATTTGGTTTGCCCCAAAATACTAACTTTTTACTCTTCTCCATGCACTGATACACATAATCTTCCTCATTTTTCTCCATTAAACTCCATCTTTCAGGGACAATTCTAATACATTATTTTATACTAAATTGTAAACTAGAATTAATTTTTGAAGTATTGCCACTTGCAGGGGAATGTATATTTAATTCACAGAATTATAAATCTATATAATAATCTACATTATTAGGATTTTCTATCAGAATTATTTTAGTTAATAAATGTTATCTTTAAATTTTTTAAAATCATCCTTTTTTAAGCATTTATTCAGTTGGGACTTTCAGTTCATGCACTTTCCTCTCAATTAAAATCAGATATAATTTGTAGAATTTTATGCAACAACTAAGATGGCCTTTGGGAGATGATATTCATTACCAAATTTTCTGAAAATATGTAGTATTTACATTATATTATGATTTCTTATTTATTTATTTTTTTTTTTTTGAGATGAAGTCTCACCCTGTCGCCCAGGCTGGAGTGCAGTGGCGCAATCTTGGCTCACTACAAGCTCTGTCTGCCTCCCAGGTTCACGCCATTCTTCTACCTCAGCCTCCCGAGTAGCTGGGACTACAGGTGCCCGTCACCACGCCTGACTAATTTTTGTATTTTTAGTAGAGATGGAGTTTCACCGTGTTAGCCAAGATGGTCTCCATCTCCTGACCTCGTGATCTGCCCACCTCGGCCTCCCAAAGTGCTGAGATTACAGGCGTGAGCCACCGAGCCCAGCCTATTTCATGATTTCTTATATTACAATAGTTTTTTTTTCCAGAAAATCAATAACATTAAAAATATTTCTAAATACATCTTAATTTAAAGTAGTTAATTTTGAAATATTTAGTCATTTACTTATAGAATTTAATTTAACTTACCGAGGTGTGTGCATGAAATCAAATAATTATTCTACATTTGCAGTATTTCACAGTGGTTTGTTCTATTTATAATTTGTGTTCCTTCTACATGTGGAAAAAAAATAAGGCTTGTCATGTTCATAACAAAATGTCAGAACCTTTAAGAAAGAATGGAAACTACAACAGAATATTTCTAATTTCAATTGTACTCCATGTCTGCCATTAAACAGATTGTTTAGAGAATCTCCCAAATTACATGCCATATAAAAAGAAATTGAGTGTCAGTGTATCAAACAGAACCATTTTAAACAGTCATGCAAGATGGAGAGAGGAGGTATAATAATGTGGGCCCTGAAATGTTATAGTATGATAGAGTCATAGTTTTATGATAGTTTTTTTCACTTTAATTTCCAGAAACAATCATGAAGTTTAAGAAGAAAGAATACTATCAGAAAAGAGGCAGTTTTTTTATATTTAAAAAGTTTCCTTTTCCAGCCTATTCATTTTTATGCGTCAACTCTCATTTTATGTTGACAATTTCATAATAACTATATTTACCTTTATTTTTTATCCATATGTATTTCATTTAAAAATGAAAACTTCCATTCAAAATGTAAAAAGAACTTATAGAATTTGCCTCCAAAGAGCTCTACTCTCTTTCCTATTTCATCCAATGTTACGACTACAATTCCCATCTAGCAAACACAGCGGAGTCAATTGGTAAGTCATTTATATCTCTTTTTATATCATTTTTCGTGAAGTTTCTCTATTTTCCAATTCTATTGTATGTCATCTCAAATATCCATACAACACATTATTTTATTCTCTTTCCCTCTAAGCATTCCTGTTCCACGTAATGTAATACAATGTTCTCAATGATGGACAAACTGCAACTCTATTAGAAAACCTTCAAAGGCTTTCCACTGAACTAAAACAGAATTAGAATATATGATTATTTCAGTCATGTGTTGGTATATAGCAAAATACCCCAATCACCTCTTCTTTCTCCTCTTAAAGTCAATGTATTATTAAAATGTCCCACTTCTTTTTGTGAACTATTTCACACATGGCCAAAACTGAAAAACAATTGATACAGCAACATAACCAGCAATGAGATTGTAAGAAATTCTACAAGAGATAATTACAGGCTAAAATTGTTCAGCCTTGCCTTGTATATTTCTCTATTTTTAAGTACAGGTCTATGTATAGAATATTTTATACAGCATATGGTAGTGTTTATATCTTCAAACTTAAATGTTATTGTTTTCTCTGTATTATTTCAACACAAGCTTTATAATCTCACTATGATGTTTTTGAGATACATTCCAGTTGATACTTGGGTATCTGCTTTTGTTTAATTTCTATATGGGATTTCATTATATATATATAGTGTAAAACTATCAATTTTCACATCAGGAAATATTGGCATTTTTATACTTACCATTGCAAATGTTAAAAACAAAGCCACAACAAATATTTATGGTCTTCTTGTTTATATATATTAGAATTTTCATAGGATAGACATAGAGCAGGGAAATTTTACAACTTTGGACACTTTCACCCTTACATTGTCAAGGAACTTTCCAAAGTCGTTGTATGAATTTATCTTCCCACTACATAATTGTTAGAGTTCCTGTTTTCTAATAGCCTCATCAAAGAGGACGATTTCTCAAGTATTAAGCAGTAAAATAAAAATAATAAATGTCATCATTTTACAAGTTCAATTTTACTAAATAAAATATATTTTATATTTTCTTTAAAAGCAATACAAGATGTCTTTCACGTTTGAAATTAGTGTGATGTTAGAACACAATTTACGATTATCCTGTATGTTAACCGAATGTATCACTGCCATTTTTTGAATAGTTATTCATTTTTCTGGATGATATGACAATTCATACGTAAAATATCAAAAGTCTTGCATGAATTTTTGAGTTTCTTGTTACAGTCCAGTGGACAAATTGTTCATGTCTGACTCAATGCTACACTATCATAATGACATAATTCATAATCAATTCTTATTGAATATCTTGCTCAGTGCCAGCATATGGGTTTGCTAGATCTGTTATAACAAATTACCACAAACTTAAAAGCTTAAAGCAACAGAAATATATTCTCTTACAGGTCTGTAGGGCAGAAATCTGAAATCAAAGTATAGGTAGGCCCACTTTCCTTCTCAAGTTTTTATGGGTGGATCCTACTTTACCTCTTTCAGCTGCTGGTGGCTCAAGGCATTCTTTGGTTTGTAGCTGCTTAACTCCAAGCTCTGCTTCCATCCTCAAACAGCCTTCTTCTCTTTTCTGTATCTTCTCCTCTTCTGTCTTTCATAAGAACACTTATTGGATTTAGGGTGCACTAGGATCATCCAGTATGACATCATCTCTAGATCCTTATTAATATATATATAAAAAATTAGGTCACATCGACAGTTTCTGCGGGTTGGCATATGGAAAGATATGTGTATATTTATCATATTTTGGGAGGCACCATTGAATCTACTAGAGACAAACATCTACATTTAGGATATTAAAGAAAAAAATCCTTGCCTTTGTAAAGATTACAGTCAGATGACAGACTGCAATCTTTGATGACAGAAAAGAAATAAAATATAGACAGGTGTTGAAAAGTTATATATTTTGTGAAGAAAATAAAGTAAGAAAGGATACACAGTAATAGTGGTAGATTATAATTTTAATTAATGTATTCAGTAAGTAACTTTGTAAAAAGAACATTGAAATAAACACATCAAAAGGCTGAGGGAAGAGAAAGAATACGGTTTATTCTACATCCCAAATTACTACTGATTGAATGTTTTTACTGGAATCTGTTTCTGGGAGAGACTAAGAGGGTGACTAACTGCATAGATTCTGAAGGTAGAGCAAGCAGCAAGACTCGCTGTAAGGTTGGATGTGCAATGTATGAAAAAGAAAAGAAATAGGATTGACTCTAAAATTTTTGCTCTGGGACAAATTGTCATGTGTGAGAATGTGCATTTCAAAGTTAAGATGTTTATTAGCTTCTCAAAAGAAGAAAATCTAAGAAGTTGAATGTAAGAGCCTGGCATTTAGAAGAGAAGTAAGAAGTAGAGGTACAAATTTGCAAGTTCTTAGCATAAACAGTATTGTAAACCATGGCTCTGTGAGAACTCGTCAAGCGAGTGGGGGTGGACACAGAAGTGTTCCAAAGACTAAGAGATAGCATACAAAGACATAAGAAGAAAACCAAGAGAACATGTATTCTCTGGAAGTCAAAGAAAAAAAGTTGGTTTTGTTTGTTTGTTTGTTTCATGTTTTTGTTTTTGTTTTGGTTTTTTTTAATTAAAGAAAAAGAGACTCCTGATAGATCACTAAAATGAGAATAGAAAATTAACCTTCATATTTCGGAACATGAAAATAATTAGTGATTTGAAAGGAACATTTAATTGAAATGTTCTATACTTTTCTAGTATTTTAATTGTAACTCATGCCTCACTTTGTTGCCCAGGCTGGACTGTACTCCTGATCTCACATTTTTTAATAATTCATGCTTATTTAGATTTACCATTACATTTAACAGGTTTACAGTTGCCACTTGCTTCTCACACTTGTCTCTTTTAATGTTTTTTTTCTTTCTTTGTTACTTTAAAAACGGTTGTTCAATGAATCCATGAGTGTGCTTTCTTAAAACTTTTTTAGACTCAAAAATTCTATATAGTATTCTATCTTGCACTATATCTTTTGCATTTGGAACTTTGTATGCCATTGCGTTATTGTATTAGTTTTAAAGTGAACTAGCTTCTTTTTAAAATATTCACTAAATCAGTGTTCTTTCTAGTTTGAATTTATTTTTATCAGTTCTGTTCAGAAATTGTCCAATTCCTGAATCTGAATTTTTTTTTCTTTAATGACTTACAGAAAATTTCCAGTTATTACCTCTAAATATTGCCTCACTACCATCTTAAATGCACCCAAATTGTCTAATATAAATTTTGTCCATCTTGTTCTATATTGACAACTTTATTTATCTGTGGTATATATTTATTATATTCATTTTAATCATCTGTATCTCATAGGTTTTTAAATTCAATTGCTTTAGTTTTATTTTTGGATATCCTTTGCCAAATCTGCTCTTCATTTCTTTTTAAATGTCTTTACTGGTTATATGTTCATTACATATTATTAATTTTATAATTTTTTTCAAATTATTCATCTATTTTTACACATTCCTTGAATTATGCTGTTTTACATCTGCTGATTCTTATGGATGGTTTTTTTTTTTTTTTTTTTGAGACAGAGTCTCACTTTGTTGCCCAAGGTGGGTTGCAATGGTGCAATATCAACTCACTGCAACTTCCGCCTCCCAGTTCAAGCAATTCTTCTGTTTCAGCCTTCCAAATAGCTGGGAATATAGGTGCCTGCCACCACACCTGACTAATTTTTTGTATTTTTAGTAGAGATGGGGTTTTGCCATGTTGGCCAGGCTGGTCTCAAACTCCTGACCTTACGTGATCCACCCGCCTCAGCCTCTGAAAGTGCTGGGATTACTGGCGTGAGCCATCATGCCTAGCATGTATATTATTTTTCATTGTGTATTTTGTAATTTTTGTTTGTGAATTCATTTTTAATAGCGTTTTCAATTTAACTTGTTTGTTTCTGTAGTGGCAAATCCTTGTGTTTGCAATACTGGATTATTTTTCCATAGGAGTTTCACATTTCTTCTGCTAGGAAATTCATGGGAAATAATGAATTTGGGTTAATTTTTATTTTATTTCTAATGTTTAAAGTTTCTGAAAAATTTTGGCGTTATAAAATTCTACTTCAATCCTGAGTGAAGAATAAAGTGCTAGTGACAAATTCCCAGTTGTGTTTTCCTTTCTTAATATTTGAGAGCCACAGCAAATGTTTCATACCCTTTGATGCTAAGCAGAAACTTTTGTCTAGACATTGACTTCAGGCTTTAAAATATGTAGTATCTACAGCAGATTAAAGGTAACCAGTCCCTGATTTCTATTAAAGTATAGTTTATAGAAGCTTAAAATCATTGCTCTCAGGCAAATATACAATTAATAGGTTTTAAAGATATTAGCTTGTATTAATAAATAACAAATAGATGTTTTAAATGATACAAAGTGATTCAGAGAAACTGGGACATTTAGAAGCAATTTAACAAAATAACATTAAGATTGCTTGATTAAATAAATAAATATAGATTGATATATAACAGGGTCATAAATTTCTGAGGTTATCTGTTTCTAGGAGATATATTTGTATCTCTACAGGAAAAAAAATCATGGTGCAAAATTCCTGTACTAAATCTAGTACCTTTATTTATTATTGTATAGCATTTAAGTATAGGAACTTGAATATAGCCAATCTTTTCCTAAAAATCTGATAAATTACTCTCCAAATAATATGTTTTTTGTACATAATTTTGCTGTTCCCATTAATTATCATTCACAGTTTTATTTTGTTTTGATTTTTTTCTTTTGTTCCTTCCCCCTCCCCTTGACATTTAGTTAATTATTCTATTTTCTTTCCCAAACAGGCACGTTATCATTAAATGTAATGGTAGGCTGAATCATAACCACATTTAAATATTGTTCTGTTTTGCTATTTGTTTTTATTCCTTCCTTTCTTCCTTCTTGCTTTTCTTGGCAAGCTTATGAAGTTTTATTTGTGTAATTGCTACACAAAGAAACTTCATTGTATTTGTATTTGCCCTTCAATTGGATCATAAATGCCTTGGTGGCAATGAAGATACATAGCTATTCCTGCATCCTAAGTAGCATATATGTAGGTTTTGAATAAAGGATTGATAAATATTTGTCTTGTGAAACTGAAATAATTACTGATGTCTACATATTGTTTCCAGCTTGCTTCTCTGTTGTTTGCTCTTTAGATAAGCCAGATAACCACTTCAATATGATTCTTCTTATGTAAAACCTCATATATTCTCAAAATTATTATGCATGCATTCAACTAACTGTACTTCTACAGTACAGTAAAAGATGAGATTATAATAAGTGAAAATGCATTTATAAGTATAGGCAAATTTTTAGGCAAGATACCTCATAAAGATCACTTTAGAAATTAGATCAAGTAAAAATAAATCACAAAAAGAAACGTGGATCAGTCATCTTAAACCTTGTTTTAGGCAGTTAAACAACATTGAAAAAAGAGAATCTTGTAAAGCCTGATACTTGATTCCTATAGGATAACTAAGTCAAATCAGATGTTTTAGATGTAATGGTCACCTGATCGTTTTCTCTTGAATTCTTTCATATAATTGGTGTAGTGGTTCTTGCAATGAGGAATTATTTTATGGAAATGTGAAATAAAGTACACAAATTCTTAATGAAAAACTGTCTTTTAAGTGGATCTCTAAATTCTATGAAAGTGCTTATATTATCTTAGTTATTTAGCCATTAGCCTGTCAATCACTAGGGATGTAAGAGCAATTTACAAGGCATCTACCACTGTGTTAGTACTTGCTCACATGTTCTCATTCACCTAAGGAAATATTCAAAGCATCTTAATAGTTGCTACTAATTCACATAATTTAATTAATAGAATCACAAATGCATTCTCATCTTATTTCACATTTTTAACATGCACAAGATATAGCTATTTTATAGTGATTAGATTTAGTAAAAATAAAACTGATAAAACTCAACTATTAGCCTGCACAGTTTTAGGTTATGTATTTTTTCAAAATAACAAAATATAATTTTTTTAGACTCAATTTGAAATTTTGTAAAAAAAGATAGTTTCAGAAATAGTAAACTATCACAGAACAAGAAGCATAATAGAAAGTAAAAATTGTTTTGATATAAAAAGTACTATAAATAAAAGGGCTAAATGTTTGTTAGTATTCATACATTGGTACCAAATATTAGATGCCTTGAGTCACTAAATTAAATTGTCCCTAAATATTAAATTTATTATTTAAAATGTTGCTTATAAACCTCAACAGATATTTTTGCCAACTTATAGATGGGAGAATTTAAAAAGATATTGATGCTTTTAGAAAAACAACAAAGTGATTTTATGTCTGGAAGTGAAGACCCTTGGAGGAATTTTTCTCATGGACTGTCAAAATATATAACCAAACCATAAGTGGATGTCTGAGTAATAATTCATTTACTTTTATTTGATTTGTCAGGTTTTATTTTTCAAAACAAAAGTCAGAATAAGTGATGTCTTTTAGTTGGACTTGTTTCTATTATTTATTAACATACCAAGGAACATGTGGAGTGATTTAGCAGAATGTAATCATATTATCAAATAATTTTTAGTTTAATCAGTTTCATAAACCTAGATAATCAAGTGAAAATACATAGAAAATATAATTATGTCATAATTTTTATCAAAATTTAAAAATTAATGAATTAAATCCAGCTACCAATAATAAGGGTTTGTGAAAAGTGGATACAATATTAGAATGAAGGTTGTAATGAAAATTCAGAATGGGCTATAGTATTAAAAAGAAAAAAAAATACAGAACTCCAGTATTTTTTTTCCCAAAATGGCAGATTAGAGTCACAGTTAGTATGCCTCTCCTATTTGGAAAGACATAATTGTGTGTAGGGATTCACATTGTAAACTTTTTCCAAGAAGCAACACAGAAACTTAACAGGAAAACGGAAAGAAAGCAAAGACTTTTTGAAAGAAGTGTCAGGTTTCTGCCTACGTCATGAGCCAAGAGGAAAACTATATTTCCTTAGAGTGTCAGATGAGGACAAACTGCCTCTAGGACATATACTTCTATCGAGGAACCAAATAATCCAGGCCACAGGGAAAAGTCTTAATCCCACCTAGTACTGGAGCTGATTTAGTGAGCAATGGGGCATATATGAGAAGTAGCAGCATTGGGACGGGCTTAGTGTGCATGCCCAGGAGGACAGAGGAAAGCCATCCTTGATCCCACCTCACAGGGGACCTCACAGAAGTCAGCCAGGTAACTCCAGGCAGTGGTCACAGGTTGAGAGAAGCTCCCATCTGAGATTTGTGACGTGATCTCGAGTGGAGACAAACCCCCTTGGCCAAACCATGGGGCAGATGGGAAATGTGCTGCAGTTACAGGTGCAAGAGCTGGGAGCCCCTGCTTCATGGGCTGACTAGGAGAGGTGTGACCTGGAAGCCATGGTTGCTGTCTCCTCTGGGAAGTCTTATAGCCTTAGGCAGTGTTGAGTTCTGAGTGTTGACTGCTTGGAACCAAGCTGCTGCAAGTGGGACACTGAAGGTGCAAGACCTGCTTTGCCAAGTGTGTGGGAGTTGAGTGGGGCTAACTGCTGCCTGCTGCTCCCTATCCCTCATACAGATGCTTCTCTTCAGCAGAGGCAGCTGTGGTACTCCCTGAAACATTACTCCAACAGCCAGAGGACCACTCTCTGATTCCCACTGTGGACACTGCTTTTGCCCACACATGGCAGAAAAAAGAGAGCCAGAATGTGAACTTGCCTGATCCAGCCCCCAACTGGCTTTGCCCCTCCATCTGCCCTGGTAGCTTAACAAAAAGAACAGAAAAAATTGAGAGCTCTATGGTCTTACCCATTGCCTGAGTCATCAGATTACTTCCCCTGGGTAAATAAGGCAAGCACAAATCCCACTGCTACCAGCTGGTGCTCTTTTGAAAGTGCCACTTTGTGGCTGGAGGCCTACTGACACAATCCATTACAGCATCTGCAGGCACAATAACAGTGTACAGGAAAGAGAAAACTTGTGTGTGACCTAAGCTACCACCTGTGCCTATATAACCTTGGCTAACTAGAAGGTCCTGAGTCTGTCCATGTGACCAGTTCATTACTACTACAGGTGGCATTACAGAAAAACTGAAAGGACATTGGAATATTTCACATCCAAGCATCCAAGCCTTTTTGTAAAGAGTGCCCCATTGCTAAACCTTTGCTCTGCTCTCACAATCATGCTGCATAATCTAGAGATTGTGCAGGTTCCTGTTTTTCTTCCTGAGGCATGACAGGGGTCACAAGACGCGTTTAGGTAAGGTACACTCATGTTGCAAAGCCTGTTGTGAAACCTGTCGCAATATGATTAACTGCCTTTGTTCTGCTTCTGTAAGACTGCTTGCCCGCCTTGAGGGTTGCAAAAACAAGCCCTGCCCTTGCCCTGCAAGCCCCTGATAAATGTCATCAGGATTTTAAAAGCTAACTGAAATATCAGAAATGGCGGGAACCAACCATAATCCGCCTAATCGCCTTGTTCAAATATCAGCCAATCATATATCGGATTTGTATAATAACTCTGTGACTGTGTACCCTAGACTATATAACACTGTCTTGAGCCCAGTTAGGGAGCTCTCCCGCTCGGCTCGTTTCACGGGTGTGTGAGAGTTCCAGGTTCGAACCTGTAATAAAGATCCTCGCTGTTTGGCTTTGACTCCGGACTCTGGTGGTCTTCTCAGGGGAATAAATGGTCTGGGCATAACAAAACCAATGCACCAAGGCTACTTATAATCAAGAAATCTCACAGATCTGCATCATTCTCCTGTCGACCCCATCAGAGTTGTTGTTGCTACTCACTACTGAGTCTTGAGAACAGGTCATATCACTGTGTCACTTGCAGACATTCTCCAGCATCAACTTGGATTGTGGCAGCCTCACTAGGTGGCTAGAGCCAGACAAGCAGCAGCATTCATACTAGTCTGACCCTCAGGGACTCCTACTCTTAGGATAAGGGGGAGTGCACATCAGTGGCACACCCCAGGAAAAAAGAATCTAGATGGCAGGTCTTGAGTCCAGAACTTCCCACCTGTGGAAAGTTTCTTTCAGTAGAAGCACAGATAAAGTGCTAGACTTGGGAAAATTTGTAGAAGGGTCTTGAAGAAAAAGACTTTCCCCCCTCATTCACCACTGCAGACACAGCTGATGCTTCTCTTGTGGGAGTTTAGCATGGGTGGACCTGTAGATAGCCTTTCTGGAACACTTCAAGTTAACTGCGTCCCCAGAGGAGGAGCCCCCTCCAGATTCAGATTTGCATGAGGCATAGAATCACAATCTCTCTCTACTTGGAACATCAGAATTCCTGCAAATAAAAAGGTCCTGGTAATCTGAATACCCAGAACGTATTTAGGAGTGTGACTTGCTTTCCTGGTGGTCTGACAAGGGGGCTGAAATGGCTCCTTCCCTTGCCAGTGAAAAGACCTCAGTGCATTTCACTAAGAGCTCCCACTGATGCCTCGGTCAAGGCTTGGACTTCTGCCTACCATTGGGCATTGCATTTACCAATCTGCTGATTTTCACTCATGGGCACCTCCCCTACTGGACTGAAATCTGAATTATTCAACCAGGTAAAGAAAACACTGGGAGAGAAAAAAAAAAAAAAAAATGTGCACACCACTTGGGAACTACATAAGCTTCATGAAACCTCTCCCATTGCTACACAACAGGAAACAGTGAACCTCCACACACACACTAAGCATAATGTTACCACAACTAGCATCTTAGAAAGCCAACATACAAAAACTTTAAATAACCAGGGAACTTATATAGAGTCTTCACCCCTGAAAACACCCATTCTGAATTAGGTTACAATAAACTATAAACATTAAAGTCACATCCTCAAGGTGAAAAAAAAGTAAAAAATCACAGTCAAATCAAAAAATAAATTCAAAAATAATTAGAAGATATAGTCTCAAAAATAATTAGAAGATATACTCTACCCAAATGAGAAGAAACTAGAAAAATAATTCTGGCAATAGAACAAAATAGGGTTCTATAACACCTCAAAAAGAACACACTAAGTCCCCAGTAATGGATCCCAACCAAGATGAAATCTTTGAAATGCCAGAAAAATAATTCAAAGAAATAAGCAAAATCTCTTAGACATATGTGATTATTTAAAATGGCCAAATATAGCAGTCATTGTTCCCGAGGGAGAAGAAATAGCAAAACCTTTTGAATACTTATTTGAAGGCATAACTGAAGAAAACTTTGCTACCCTTGCTAGATATTTAGATGTCCAAATACAAGAAACTCAATGAGCTCTGGGGAGATTCATTGCAAAACTGACATTACAAAGCCATATAGTCATCAGGCTATCTAAAGTCAACATGAAGGAATGAAATTCTAAGAACAGTGAGACAAAAGCATCAAGTAAATTATAAAGGAAAACCTATTAGACTAACTGCAGACTTCTTAGCAGAAACCTTACAAGCCAGAAGTTCACTCTATCTTTAGGTTTATCTTTAATATCCTTAGACAAAATAACTGTTAGTCAAAAATTTTGTATACAACAAAACTGAATGTCATAAATGAAAGAGAAATAAAGTCTTCCTCAGATAAGCAAATGCTGAGGGAATCTGTCACTATCAGACCAGTCCTATAAGAAATGTTAAATCTTGAAACAAAAGGTTGAGCTGCATCAGAATAGATCTATTGAAAGCATGAAACTTATAAGGGCCTACAAAGCAGTAACAAAATGAAAAAAACCGACAAACAAGCAAACAAAAAACCTAAGATTTCTAGGTAACAACATAGTGACTGGAACTCTACTTCATGTCTCATAATTGACATTGACTGTAAATAGTTTATATATGCCACTTAAAAGATACAGAACGGCAGAGCTGATTTAAAAAAATCACAAACCAAATATCTGCTGTCTTCAAGAGACTCACCTAATATACAAGGATTCTTATAGACTTCAGGTAAGGGGGTGGAGAAACATATTCAATGCAAATGGAAATCAAAAGTGTTTTGCATTTCCAATGCAAATGGAAACTACAAAAAGACAAAGAAAGTCATTACGTAATAATAAAATAATTCAACAAAATATAATAGTTCTACATATGTATGCCCATAACACTGGAGCTCCTACATTTATAAAACAATTACTACTAGACCTAAGAAAAGGAATAGACAGCAAGACAATAATGGTGAGGAACTTTAACACTCCACTGACAGCACTAGACAGATCATTGAAGCAGAAAGTCAACAACAACAACAAAAACACTGGACTTAAGTTGCACTCCAGAAGAAATGGACCTAACAGATGTTTACAGAACATTGTACCCAAAAATTGCAGAATACACACTCTTCTCTTCAACACATAGAACAGCCTCCAAGATAGACCATAAGATAGGCCACAAAAACAGATCTCAATAAATTTTAAAAAGTCAAAATTATATAAAGTATCTTCTCAGGTCACAGTGAAATAAAACTAGAAATAAGCTCTAAAAGGAACCCTCAAAACTATATAATTGCCTGGAAATTGAACAATCTGCTTCTTAATGATTATTGGGTTAACAATGAAATGAAGAAAGAAATTTAAAAATTCTTTAAATGAATGATTATAGTGACACAACTTGTCAAAACCTCTGGGATATAGCAAAAGCAATGCTAAAAGGAAAGTTTCTAGCACTGAACACCTCCATAAAAAAGTCTAAAGGATTACAAATTGACAATATAATGTCATACCTCAAGAAACTATAGAAACAGCAAATCAAACTTAGAGTTAGGAGAAGAAAAGAAATAAAAATTAAAGCCCAGAACTAAATGACATTGAAATAAAAATACAAAAGATTAATGAAACAAAAAGTTGCTCATTTGAAAATGGAAATAAAATAGCTAGACCATTAGCTAGAATAATTAAGAAGATAGAAATTTAAATTAGCTCAATTAGAAAATGAAAATAGAAACATTTCAACCAATTTCACAGAAATGTAAAAGATCATTTGAGACTACTAGGTAACCTCCATGCACATAAAAATAAAAGTAAAGAAAACAGAGAGGTTCCAGGAAATATACAACCCTACCAGCTTTCACCAGGAAGAAATAGTACCCTGACAGACCAATAACAAGCAGTGAGATTGTATAAGTAAGAAAAAAAAAAAAAAATTGCCAACAAAAAAACCCAGACAGATTCTCAGCCAAATTCTATCAGACATTCAAAGAAGAATTGGTACCAAACCTATTGAAACTATTCTAAAAGATTAAGAAAAAGGGAATGCTCCTTAACTCATTCTATGAAGCTAGTGTCACCCTGATACCAAAACCAGAAAAAAGACATACCAAAAGAAATAAAACTACAGATGAATATCTCTGATAAAGACAGATGCAAAAATTCTTTACAGATACTGACAAATCAAATCCAAAACATATCAAAAAGATAATTTACTATAATCAAGTGAGTTTCATCCCAGGGATGCAAGGATGACTCAACATACACAAGATAATAGATGTAATGCATTTCACAAAGAGAATTAAACACAAAAATCATATGATCATCTCAATAGATGCATAAAAACATTCAATAAAATCCAGCATTGCTTTATGATAAAAACCCTAAACAAACCTGTCATAGAATAAACATATCTCAAAATAATAAAAGCTATATATGAAAAACCCATGGCCAACATCATACTGAATGGGGAAAAGTTGAAAGCATTCCCACTAAGAACTAGAACAAGATAAGGATGCCCATTTTCATAACTTCTACTTAGCGTAGTACTGGAAGTCCTACCCAGAGCAATCAAGGAAGAGGAAGAAATAAAGGGCATCCAAACTGGAAAAGACGAAGTCGAATTATCTTTGTTTGCTGATGATCTAAGCATATATTTAGAGAAGCCTAAGAATTCCACCAAAAGACTCCTCTATTTGATGAATGAATTAATAAAATCTTAAGTTACAAAATGAATGTACACAAATTAGTAGTACTGCATAGCACCAACAATGATCAAGCTGAGAATCAAATCAAGAACTCAATTTATTTTACAATAGCAGCCAAAAAAAAAAAAGAAAGAAAGAAATACACTTAACCAAATAAGTGAAAGATCTCCATAAGGAGAGCAACAAAAAACTGCTAAAATAAATTAGAGATGATATAAACAAATGGAAATACGTCCCATGCTCATGGATAGGAAGAATCAATATTGTGAAAATGACCATACTGCCAAAATCAATCTACAGATTTAATGCAATTTCTATCAAAATTCTGATATCATTTTTCATAGAATTAGAGAAAGCAATTATAAATTTTTTATGAAACCAGAAATGAGCTTGAATAAAAAAGCAACTAAGCAAAAAGAACAAATCTGAAGGCATAGTGTTAAGAGATTTCAAGTTGTACTACAAGGTTATCATAATCAAAACAGCATGGTACTGGTATAAAGGTAGATAAATAAACCAAAGGAAGGAATAGAGAAACCAGAAAGAAAGCCAAATATATACAACCAACTGATCTTCCACAAAGCCTTCAAAAACATAAATAGGAAAGGACACCCTATTCAATACATGATGCAGGGCAAACAGGATAGCCACATGTGGAAGAATAAAACTGGATCACTCTTTCTCACCACTCACAAAAATTAAAGGATGGATCAGGCTTAAATATGAGACCCAAACCATACAAATTCTAGAGCAAAAACTAAGAAAAACACATCTGGACATTTACCTAGGCCAAAACTTTATGACTAAGACTCCAAAAGTAAATACAACAACAACAAAAAAGTAAGTAAAAAGGACATAAATAAACTAAAAACCTTCACAGCAAAAGAAATAATCATCAGAGTAAACAGATAACTCAGTGAATGGAAGAAAATATTTACAAAATATGCATCCAGCAAATAAATAATATCCAGAATCACCAACGAAAACAAATCAGCAGAAAAAATAATCCCATCAGAAAGTGAAAAAAAGACATGAATAGACATTTCTCAAAAGAAGATATACAAATGACCAACAAACATATAAAAAATGCTCAATATCACTAATCATCAGAGAAATGCAAATGAAAACCACAGTGTGATACCATCTTTTCCCAGCCAGAATCGGTATTATTAAACAGTATATATATATATTCGCATGAATGTCGTTAGGAAGGCACACTTATGCATTGCTAGTGGGAATGTAAATTAGTACATCATTTATGTAAAGCATTATGGAGATTTTTGAAATAACTAAAAGTAGATCTACCATTCAGTTCATCAATCCCACTACTGGTTATCTACTCAAAGTAAAAATAAGTCATTATATCAAAAATATACCTGCATGTATACATTTATGGCAGTGCAATTCACAATTACAAAGATATAGAAACAACCTAAGTGCTCATCAACGAATCAGTGGATAAAAAAATGTGGTAAACATACACCATGACATACTACTCAGCCCTAAAAGTAATGAAATAATACCATTTGCAGCAACTCTAACTGGAGCTGGAGGCCATTATCCTAAGTGAAGTAACTCAGGAATGGAAAACCAAATACCATATATTCTCACTTGTAAGTGAGCATGCATACAGAGTGGTATAATGGACATTGGAAACTCAGAAAGGGGGAGAGTAGGAGATGGATGAGGGATAAAACACTACATATTGGGTACAATGTACACTACTTGGGTGACAAGAGCACCAAAATCTCAGACTTTACCACTCTGTAACCAAAAACCACTTGTTCCCCAAATGCTATTGTGTTATATATGTATATTACATATGTCTATGTATAGTCATAGACATCCAGGATTAAAATAATCCTTAGAAAACCATATGATTTAAGAGAACTTAAAGTTATCAAAAATATATTACTATTTTAATTCTCCATCTCCCCGGGTAGTATGCTGTGCAAATCATAATGAGGAGATATTGAAGGGTCCCTGGATTTCTCAGGGATTCTCTCAAAAGCACTAGCTTCTTGAGACTCTTCATACACTAAGAGAATTAGATCTCTAGCCCTTTGTCCAGTTAATTTCTCTGGTTTGAAACAATAGAAAAACTTACTTTACCTCCCTAAGAGGGTCAAATTTTTAAAATCCTTAGATTACTAGCTTCCTAGGTTAAGTCCTAGGGTAAGAGGAAGACTAGATTTTGGTATTCATATGTCAAAAGATATAATATTCCAGAATGTGGAGACAGCTATAGGTCATAAAAACTTTGAGACACAGGGTTATTTGGCTCCAGCAGAGATTTTACAACATTCCAAAAAGTTAGAATAAAGAAGATACCCTCTTAGAAGGACAGAAAAACTGCTGTTTCCATCCTATTATAAGTAGAAAAACAAAGACAAGGAAACAAAATCATTTTTTCTTAATGTCTTGCTTTTAGAGAGTCTGGCCTCTCACTAGGATAATCTGGATCTCTTTACATTGTCAAAAGATAAGAACTGGGAAAAGGAGTAGCCAACACACATTGTTAAGAAATCTGTTTCTGACTGAGAACACTGGGTGGACATTTAAAATAAAATTAACAAATTTGAGCTCAGGAGTTTGAAGCTGCCATGAGCTACGATGGCATCACTAGACTCTAGAGTGGGCAACTAAGTGAGGACCAGTTTCTAAATAAATAAATAAATAAATAAATTCATAAATAGTAACATGAGTAAGATGAGTATTAAAAGCCTCAAAACAGATTCACAAATTTTGTTGAATATGTGAATGGATGAATAAATATGAAATGTAAATGGAGACATTAGGAAGAAGTTAGCTTTCATTGAAAAATATATACAAATCAAATTCCTAATAATTAAATATGTAGAATATAGCTTCTTTACAACAATCAAAAATAATGTTCTCTGTCAGAAAAAATTAAGGAAAAGCAATTTAAACTCAACCGTTATAGAAAGAAAGATTATTATCTCTTTAGCAGTGCTTAAAAAGGAGGTTATAGAGAATTAATTCCAATATAAGCCTGACATAAATAGCAATGTAAAAAATTTGGAGTCAATGTAAAATATTATTTGATGGTGTGAATAAATAATGAAATAAATGTTCATAAGATAAATTGTTGAAATAATGTGAAATCATTATTGAATAATTATTGAAATAACTAAATAAATTGTTCATGAAAAATTACTTGTCTTGAGGAAGACAATCCTCATTTTACCACGATTTCATTATTTTATATTGGCAAGAGAAGAAATATTTTGAAAAACATTAATAAATTTACTTAACAGGAGTATGATCCTCTTTCAGATACAAAATACAAGATAGGAGATGGAGCAAGTCTACCTTCCTTAAAAAAGTAGCTGAAGTTATCAGGAATTGTTTGTGTCATGCTACAGACCTATACCGAAGAATAATAAATGAAACAGACTTTTGTACTCATCAGATATATTTATACTAAGTATACTGATTAGAAAGTTCTCCTCATGTAGTTTCTTCTTCCTGAACAGTCTCAAAAAATATAATTTCAGGTCTAGATACTTGAAATAAAAGTGCATCCATGAAACAAATTATTTAGCTCTTACTTTTTATAAATACTCTAATTGCTAAATTTATCAGGATCATGACCTACTTTGTATAGACAAATTAAATTCTAATTCTCTAAATCACAACATATAGACGCTAAATCACCATAATTTTTTCCCATTTGCCTCATTTCTGCCTTTCTTTGAGGTCTCTGCCTTCTGTAACTAGTTTTTAATTTGTAAAATATTTACTTAATATTAGTTGATTTAAAATGAATTATTTTAGACTAGAATGGCATTTGAATACTTGTTGAAAATAATATCACTTATAGACTTAGAATACATTGGTAGCTGCTTTATTTTCTCTGTCCCTTTCTGAAAAGAGTTAGCCAGCTTGCTTTAGGCAGCCAGTAAGGGAAGGGTCCCCCAGAGAAACTCCTACCTGCTCCACAGGTATTTAGACCAGATGTTTTGTGCAGATAAGGGTACTTGTTCCGGGGGTTTGCCTAAACATGCCCGCAGTGGAAAATCTTGTTTCTTAACACATGAATAGTAAGAAAAATAAATCAACATGGAATGTCTCAGACTAAGGGTCTGCACGTGCTCTGGAAGGATACAGTGGAGCCAACAGGAATTCATGTCTTATACAAATAGGGAACTCAGCACCATCAGCTTATATAGAAATGCCCTTGTATTCACCTGTGAAGGGAGCAGCCAAGAACCTACTTTCAGGACTCCTCTCTTTGCTGAGAGCTTTCCTTTAACTTAATAAGTTCTATGCAATTCCAAACAATGTGATCTCTGTCCGTCCGTTCTTAGAGACATGCCCCTACCCCAACGTCCAATGGCCACAAGGGCACATGTGAGACAAATGGGAGACTGGCGGCTCCCAACCTGTTGGAGGAACTCATTTGCATAAGAATAAAAGGTTTCTCCTCCAGGCATCTTCCCCACCCTGCACTTAAGCTGTTTTATTTATTTATTTTTTCTTTTCTCCACTTTTTAAGGAGTTAACTTTTATGACAGTTTGTTTTTTGTTTTTGTTTTTTTTTCCTTTGGGAAGGCATCTTATCAGGCCAGGACCCCAATCAACAAGCTATCCTTTTCTCTCCCTTGTTTAAGCAAGACCCAGCTTCAAAGCCTTAGGTTAGCATGACTAATTTCTGCCAATTAGGCCCCCTCCCATCTTGTGGATAGAGGTCATTCTAATATCCATGGCATACATGAAGTCTAGGGAACTCAAAGGTTATCGACAACAGTGGGCAGTGCATGGGTAATGGCAGATAATTCCCACACTGTAGGCCCCTGTTAACATAGGTGAAAGCTGTATTGACACCCATAAATGGCAACCTGCCAAAATCACCAGGACTCAGGGATATAAGAACAGAAGAAAGAAAGAGGACAGTTTTCTCCTCTCCCTCATGTACCCCAGGTATTTACTAGGAAAAAGAAGAAACTAGGTATGCCTTGTTCCCCTATTCTTAGGTGGGTAACCAATCACATGCAGCCCGTATTTCTCTTGAATGCCCCTGAATCACTAGGACTCCTCTGAAAAAAAAACACCTCCTTTCTCCTTTTTCCTCCTATGTCCTCTCTTTGTGGGTGGGTCATTGTGTCGCTGTACCACGGGACACTCCCTTCGGATGCATCCCTTAAACTGGGAAAAGTTAATTTCCCCAAAACTTAAACTGCCTGGCTAAAAACTGAGCATGAAAAAGGGCAACTCAGAAGCCTAGCATGCCAGCAAAAGGGTAAAACTTCTTACCAGGGCCAGGCAAGGTGGCTCACATCTGTAATCCCAGCACTTTGGGAGGCCGAGGCAGGCAGATCACGAGGTCAGGAGATTGAGACTATCCTGGCTAACACGGTGAAACCCCGTCTCTACTAAAAATAACAACAATAACAACAAAATTAGCCGGGCTTAGTGATGGACCCCTGTAGTCCCAACTTCTCAGGAGGCTGAGGCAGCAGAATGGCGTGAACCTGGGAGATGGAGCTTGCAGTGAGCTGAGATTGCACCACTGCATTCCAGCCTGGGCAATACAGCGAGACTCCATGTCAAAAAAAAAAAAAAAGTTCTTACCAGTCAGATTTCTGACCTCCTTCTCCCTGTGCAAACCAGTTGAATAAATGATAAAATCACTGTTTATATCCATTGTGAAGTTCTGATAAATGGAAAAAAAAAGATTTATGAGGCTAATCTTAAACTGTAGCCAATGTAGTGTGCTTTGTGTGTCTTTCTGTGTAGTTCTGTCATAAAGAGGATACCTTAGGAAAAAATGTGGGCCTAGGACCCCAAAAGTTTGCTGTTCAAGCCAGCCTGGCAAACTGGTCAGTAACAAACCTTGCTTCAGTTCTTCGTCTTTGTTTTGTGTCCTTAGGAGCTTGACCTTGATACCACATGATAGTACTTTCTTTTGGCCTCTGCCATTTTACAATGGCAGCCTGGGTTTAATCCTGACTTAGGGAATGAGTACATTTTGGCTAATATCTGTGTGACTTTTACCATTTGCTGATTCTCTTCCCCTCTATAAACAACTTCTAGCTTCTTTTCTTAAATCTTCCTTTCTCCGAACCAACTTTAAAGATGCTAGACTCTGTAAAAACTGCTTGCCACCTCTTTGAAAATAACTTTTACACTTACAGTTAAGTCATAACCTTAGTTAAGGCTTGTTGGTTTCACCTGTGAAGTTATTTTTAATAAAGTTCAAAAGCCAGAAATATTGGCTGCTCAGCATGGCTAAAGTCGAGTAAAAGATTTGAAATGATTTTCTTAGAGCGCAGCTTAATTAAAAGTGAATATCCAAGTTATAGGTATATTTAAAGGCCTTTATGTTTTTTCTCTTTGTGGATCTTGTTTTTCTGGAAAAAGGTTCTTTCTCTGTTGAATGATTTTTTTTTTTTCCATTTTGTCTTGCCATTCAGTGCATACATGAAAGGCTCTAAGCTAACTCCTGATAGCCTGGGGCTCCTGGGGAAAAAAAAAAAAACAAGTGAAGGTGCCACAGACCCCATTTTGGGGACAAAAAACAACCCTCTGTTTTCCTCATGAAACCCCAGGAATTAAAAGTGGATAGATCCTTCTCAAAATCTCTCTCTGTCTTCCAGCTATGCCTGTTTATTAGGCCCTAGAAACTGTATGCTCTCCTAGCCCTGCTCTTGAAGGGCTTCACCCAGAGGCCAATAATCTAATCAGAAGATTGGCAAATGAGAAGTCTTACAAGTACTGAATTTTCCTTTGTCCATCTCTGTAATTTTATATTTGTTATGGGTATGATGTTTATATAAAAAAGCTCTAGGAAAATAAGCACTTATATCAAATATTTTTTGAAGAAAAGTAAAACCCGTAATACCTTTGAGTTCACATACCTATAATCTTTAAGAAATACACGCAGCTTTAAAGATAATTGGTAAAATGCAAATGTCTTTAAGATGTAAACATGTGGGCTGAATCATGTATGTCAGATATTAGGTTTGCTAAGTGCTTCAAGGTTGTTAACTGCTGCTTTGGCTTTTAAGAACTATTTGATAAAGTTTGGCTCTGTGTCCCCACCCAAATCTCATCTTATAGCTCCCATAATTCCCATGTGTTGTGGGAGGGACCCAGTGGGAGATGATTGAATCATGAGGGTGGTTGAGTGAAGTGTGCGCCTGTAAACAAAATTTGAAGGATGTTTGTTTCTCTCTGCCTGGCTTTCCCAGAATTTGGAAACTATTTGTGAGAATATTTAATTTATGGCAATACAGTTATTTGTATCAGTGAAATAGGAATACATTTTCTTTTGCAACAGGACACAATTGAAGAAACTGGTGGTTTTACCAAGGCTTTGACTGGAAGGGCATACTTTCCTTTAAGCAATTAAGCTTGACTTGCTGAACCAATAAAAGTCCCTCGGGAAAACTGACTTCATACCTTGTCAACACAGTTCCTGTACAAGGTTCCTAACCCATGGTGAGTAAAGCACGTCACTTTTTAACAGGCCCTGTATTACTCAGAGTTCTCCAGGGGGACAGAACTTATAGGATATATGTATATATGAAAAGGAGTTTATTAATGAGAATTGACTGATATGATCACAAGATGATGTCCCATGACAGGCTGTCTGCAAGTCGAGGAGCAAGGAAGCCCATAAAGTCTTAGCTCAACTACAAAAGCCTCAAAAGTAGGAAAGCTGACAGTACAGCCTTTAGTCTGTGGCCGAGGGTCTGAAAGACCCTGGGCAACCACTGGCATAAGTTCAACTATTCAAAGCCTGAAGAACCTGGAGTCTGATGTCCAAGGGCAGGAAGCATCTAGCACAGGAGAATAATGAAAGCCAGAAGACTTATTAATCCAGCTTATCCCACCTTCTTCCACCTTGTTCTAGCCAAGTTGACAGTTGATTGGATGGTGCCCAACAACATTGAGGATGGGTCTTCCTCTCCCAGTCTGACTCAAATGTTAATCTCCTCCAGCAACACCTTCACTGACACATACAGAAACTATTCTTTATGAATTATCTAGGCATCCTTCAATCCATTTAAGTTGACACTATTATTAACCAGTACAGTCTCAAAATCAACCCCTGCCCCCCATCTGTGGAAATATTGTCTTCCACAAAACCAGTCCCTGGTGCCAAAAAGTTTGGGGACTGCATAGAACTCAAGGAAATGAGAAGTAATTTCTGATTCAACTAATGTCTATTAAGTGATTCTCTCTGTAGATCCAAGTATTATGGACAACCATGCACAATTACATTCATGAGATTTCTATTACTCTGTGTGTTGGACTTCAAGGAAGGAATGGAATGCCATCATTGGTAACAAAATACTCCCACTATTGATTAGCATTGAGATTTTTAGTAAATATTTAGGAGTACTGGGGGATGAAGGAGAGACAACACTATTTATTCTTGTACTAGAATACTCATTTTTAATGTCTATAATTAAATCAATAGGAAAGTTATTGAGAAAATCTGAGCATTTTGAGATAGTTGAAGAGTAAGTATTCCATATGTATGTCAGTTGAAATTTGTTTTTGCTATTTGCTTTTGAAAGAATATAATAATGTTAGCAAATGAACATGGCAATTCCTGGCTGAATTATATAATTATTTATAGTACTTTCAAAGATATTAATCTATTACCATTATATGTAATTCATGGGGAATTATATTAAACAATAGATAAAATATCAAGTTAATATGTTTCAGAACATCACTCACAGCATAATGAAAAACTATTTCAATATCTTCAATACCCATTCAACATTACTGTGCATTACAAATCCATTGGTAAATTGCTGGCAAAAATAAAGCTGAAAACAATTTTAAATTAAGGGTCCAAATTTTTCTCTTTTTATTTTGAAATAATTAATATTTTATTTCATTACTATAGTTTCCTTTAACTCGTTATAATTTGAACTGAGTTGTTTGGAGAAAAAATATTTTTAAAAGATTTATAAAAATAAGAGTAACTATTAGAATGCCAGTCCTATCAAGAAATGTTAGAAATGTATAAGCGAAACTCAAAAGTAATTATCACTGTCTGCCTAATCATATTCCATGTGTAGCTTCTACTAACGTTCCCCAGAATTGATTGCTTTATCATTTCTCTTGACTTTTGATGCATTTATTCATATATCATCTATCCTCACTTAGTCCTTATTGTTTGTACTTATCATATCAACCCTATCTTGCCACTTAAAAGACAAAGTGATACTACTTTTTCAGTTTTTTTTTTTTTCACTTAATGTAAGAAGTAATCATTTCCCCAGTAGTGAAATGATGCAAGATGATTTTTTGATGTATTGTTCAAATGGGTTCGGGTTTGCGAATGTCTCAAACACATCAGGGAGTAGGGACACTCTTCAGTTAAAGCACAAAGTTGTGTTTTAATCTGTATTTTATTTTTAAAAAAGTTTTCTTCTCAATGTCACATAAACATTAAGTTCTTTATTTTACCTGTCTATGTACTTACTTACACGATTTAAGATTGAACATTTTTCATTATCAAAAATATCTTCATAATATGTGTAAAACTGTTGCAATCTTAATTTTTCCAAAATGACAGCTGATTTCTCTTAAAGGTAAGGTAATGGGAATTTCAGAATGTTATTTGCAAATCAGTCTACAGCGTTCTTTTCATATATAAAATGTTGTGTACTAATTTTTGAAATATTTGTAAATTAAATAGGACATTTTTCTTTCATGAGAAAGGAGACTTTGAGAGATTTTTGTGCAGGAGAAGAGTAGTTTTAAAAATAATTGACAATGGAGCAGACTACTTTTAAAATTCTAAAATGAGAACAAGCCAATAGGCTTTTTTTGATTAAATCTAATGAACTTATTATTTATTTATTAATTGGCATGCAATAATTGTACATATTCATGGGGTATAATTTGATACCTGCATATCTACCTATGTCGTGTAATGATCCATTTAGAGTACTTAGTGGATCTATTATCTTACATATTTATCATTTATATGTGGTGAGAGCATTCAAAGGCAACTCTTCAAGCTATTTTGTAATATACAATATTTCACTGTTAACTATACTTGCTCCACATGCAATAGAACACCAGAATTTATTGCTCTTATCTACTTTAATTTTATACCATCAATCAAAGTTTCCTCATTCTTCTTTTCTTCCTCTCATCTTTAGTCTCTGGTAACATTTTTCTACTGTCTGCTTCTATGATATTAACTTTTTTAAATGTTTACATTTTCTTTCTTTTTTTTTTTAAAGATTCCATTTATGAGTGAGATCATGCTGTACTTATCTTTCTGTGTCTGGCTTATTTCATTTACCACAATGTCCTCTAGATTCATCCATATTGTCATAAATGGAAATATTTTATTATTTTTTATGGCTAAAGAGTACTTCATTGTATGTAGATAGTGCATTTTCTTTATGCATTCATCTGTTGTCAGACTCTTAGGCTTATTCTGTATCTTGGCTATTACATAGAGTACTGCAATAAAAATGACTAGGTGCATTGCAATTAGCTTTAAAAAGATGGAATAGCATTGTAGGGACAGACCATGAATCTAAGCCCACTACTTAGGCTGAATAAAATTGTTGGAGGAAGTGGCTATTTGATGTATGTAATGAAAGGGATTCTTACTTGACAGGTATTATCTGGAGGAAAAAAAAAAAAAAAAACAGAGGGAGAAAGTTAAAGGAGAGGAGGAAATTGCCACAGCAGGTTAAGCAACTTGCTTTAAAAGAATTGAGATTAGTAAATGTGCAAAGATAGAACTGGTGATGAAAGAGTGAGACTGGAATTAGGAATTAATTTTTAACACTAATTATATTAATATAATATTTTATACATCTATATATTTTATAATATATATTATATTAATATAATATATATAATAACATATAAATAGGAAAAGCTATGGTAAATGGAAAACATTAGATGGAAATGGTGGCTTATGCCTATAATCCCAGCACTTTGGGAGGTGGAGGCAGGAGGATACTTGAGTCCAGGGCTCTGAGACTAGCCTGGGTAACATGGCAAGACAAAAAAATTGAAAAAATTCACATATTTTCATGTAAAACTTTTAGGAGAAGTCCAGTGATGTCATGACAGCTCTACAGTGTTGATTTATTTTGTTGCTTTTATATGCTTATTTTATATGTAAAATAGCTGAAAACAGCAACGAATTCTAAAGTATGGTAAGAGGGGTAAAAGTATAAAAGTAGTTCGGCCTAGTCACACTCCGGTCATCAAAGCTACTCTGGAGGCTGAGGTGAAAGGAATATTGGATTCAGGAGGTCAAGACTGTAGGGAGCTGTGTTCCAGCCACTGCACTCCAGACTGGGTGAGAGCATAAGACCCTGTCTAAAAAAAAGAAAAAGAAAAAAGAAAACACTATTGAGGAGGACAATAGAGTCTTAGATATTTGAATTGACACATGAATAAAGAATGACCCAAGTATTTTGTACCAGGAATGGGAAAATACATTTTATACAAGTCCACAAAACAGTTTTTAAAGGATAGACAATATAATACGGGGGTTGGGAGTGTGGTTACAATGTTAGAAAGGCTGAAAGAGCAAAAGGGGCTTGCTACTCCAAATGATGAGCAAATGAAGGAAGCCACTTCCATCCCTAACTGTGAAAAATGAACAGGGGAAGGTGGTACTTTCTGGGTCCCATCATTCCAGACTGACCATTGGCCCTACTTGAGTGCAGTTGCTGTCTGGCAGAAACTCTGGACTCCAAACTCTCAGTAAAACTTCTGAAAACACTGCTATTGCTACTGCAGCTGTCAGCACCATTGATTCAGCTGAGAAGCAACCCAGAATATCACACTGGCACTCATGCTGTTGGTTGTGTTTTTTGAACCAGATTGAAATTAATATCTATTGTATGGTTCAATTTCTATGAAGTTCAATGTCAAACAAATGTAATTTATAAAGATAAAAGTAAGAACAGTGGTAGCCTATAGTAATGACTAGGCAGGTTCACAATGGAGACTCCTGGATTCTAGTAATACTAAATTAATATTCATGTAGGTTGTGATGACATTGGTATTTTACATTCTAAAAATGTTTAATGCCGTATGCTTAAGATCTGTGTCTTTCACATGTGTATACTATATTTCATATTTCAGTTAATAAATCAGTATAAAAAAGCTCCAATTCAAGATATAATACTGTAGAACAATCCAAAATATTAATTTATTCCTGAGGTTTTTAAAATATTAGAATAAATACAGAGCATTTTGTTAAAACAATATGGCAAAGCTAAATGTAGAAAAAAAATTGTGCTAGGAATTTCAAAAAGACATTTCGCATGTCTTTTCAGCTTTCAATTTCATATGAAAGTTGAAAAAACTTGAAATCAGTAAGTGTGCATGTATATGTAAAACAAAATTGCTGAATATAAAATCTTTTTTGAGGCATCTAGAAAATATTTAGCAGTGTGCCATAGTTTAGAAGCATTTAAAAAATGCTTTTTAGTGGTACATAAAAGAATTAATTAATGACAGATTCTATGAAAAACAAGTAGAGCAACTTGAAAAATTTCACATATTTTCATGTAAAACTTTTAGGAGAAGTCCAGTGATGTCATGACAGCTCTACAGTGTTGATTTATTTTGTTGCTTTTATATGCTTATTTTATATATAAAATAGCTGAAAATAGCAACGAATTCTAAAGTACGGTAAGAGGGGTAAAAGGTCACACACATTTCTTTTAGATGCTGCATGTATTGTTTTTGTTCACATGTTATGGTTCAAAAATTAGTTACATTGCTTCATCAAAGTGCAAGGAGGCTTGTAAATGTACTTTAGTTTGTTATATGCCTTGCAAGATATAGGGATGCATATTGAGAAAACAAAGAAGGGAAGTGAGAATTACCTGTTATTTTGACTTCCAAGTATTGGAGAACATTCTGAAAGAAATATTATGCTAAAGAAATGCTATGAAATTAATTATTTCAGCTTCTCATTCATGATCTTTGCTTAATGGCAGTGCTTCCAGTTGAGGCTGCATACAGTCTCATAATCCATAGACTAACTGTCTAGAGTAATTCAGACTTATAACCTAAGTTTATGTTACATCTTTTCTAACTTGTGTTCCTTTGGTGGAGTTCATTCTCATTGCCCCATCCCGCAACTGGTTTACTAATAAAGTATAGTCTAAAACAGAAACATTATTCTTTTTATATTCTTTAATCTCCATTGAAATAAACATAATTTGTAGAGTTATTAACAATAGAAACTAATTAAAAAGAAGCATCTTTCTTTTACATGAACAATGACACAGTTCAAATTTATCTTGAAAACAGTTTTAAGCACAAGTAATTACCCTGAATATGTAAATAACCCATTTATAAGTAGGTCAATAGGAAAACATTTCCACAAATTTCAAATATATCATCATCTTTAGATCTCATGAAACAATGGAACATGTTTTGGAAGATAAGAGGTTTACTTAGTCAATAATAATAGATCTCAATCAATTCTTTTTTAACAGCTAGTTTATCCCTGGATATACATTATTATATCCTATTTTTAGATATGGCATTTGAAAACTTCCAAGAACATAGAGATAGTTTTAATTGAGCTATTATGGTTAGTATTTATTTTTAAAGTTCTGAATTTTTTAAAAATTCAGTATTCTGTGGTATATTAGCAAGATTGATTGGAATAATGCATTTTTTAATGTTGTGGGTTGGTGATATGTTTTTCTGCTGAGAAAGAAGGCCATTCATAATCTAAAATTATATTAGGTTTTAGAAACAATGAAAATTGTGGGATTCCCTTAATGGCTTTCTTACATCTGATTTTTGAAATATTTATCAATCTCAAATATATTTTACATTATGTTGAAAAATGAATATTAATAGTTTCTGCTGAAAAAATTATCAACTTTTTGTGCATCACCATTTCAGAGTTGGGCTTATAAAAATATCAATATCTGTCCTACATATATACCAATGTTTTTCAATTTTTAGTCAATAAAATATATTTCATTGATTTTCTGCTGTGTGCCTAAAATTGTGCATGATGATATTGTGCAAGGTACTGTGAAAAGGCTTAAAGTGGTATATTTAACCACTGCCTAGCAGAGTAGTACATAGAGAAGCAAACCTAATCTATAAGCAACCATAACTTTTATTATTGTAAATACATGATATATACAATAAAATCTTTATGAAATAATCTATAGGAGAGGTGAAGTGGGTCTCTGCCAGGAGAATACAAAAGCAGTAAAAAATTGGAAACCAAAATATTGAGAATTATTTTGAGGAAAGTGTTAGTAGAATTTAATAATACATTTAATAGAAACATAAGATTAAAAATGCAGAAATGAATTCAAAGTTGCTTACATTCAAAAATAAGTCATTAAATGTACAGTATTTTAAGCACACTTTTGATCTATGAAAAGTATAAATATGGATAAGACTTAGTTCTTTATGCTAGACATAGAGAATATTTTTCATACAGAAATAAGATCTAGAGTATATAATATTAGGGTAAAGAAAATGCTTCATAGATGTCAATAAACCTTGTTCCTTCCATTTATTTTTTAACTGTTTCCATTTCCTGTAATAACTGTGGTAACAGGAATGCTGAAACAATTAAACCTCCAACTCTTAAAACAATAAAATTTATTGCTTGCTTAAATAATAGGAATGCTATTTGTGATTTTCTGCAGGGTGATTCGAAGATTCATTATTTTCCCATCCGTGGTTTTGCCATCCTTAGTACATAACTCTTGGGGGTTTTCTGTGGATTGTTTTAATGTTAGTCAACCAGAAAGAATGCAGAGTATTAAAAATTATTAATTGTGAGTCTATGTGACCCTGTAAGAAGGCTACATCACTACCATATACTTAGAACCTAAATTTCTACACCAAAATATAGGCAAGCATAGCAAATCTTGCCCAAATTTATAGGGAAAGGGAGAATGAATTGTGTGGTCATCTTACAGTTTCTAATAAAATCGCCAACATTGAACTTAAATGACTCTCCAGTTGTTCATTAGGAGCATATGCTGTTGGTTGACTGCCAGCATACATTATTTCATCTTTTTTTTCTAATATAGAACATATTCAATATATCCAAGGCTTACAAGGCTTCAGTACTTCTCACAGTTTACTGTCTCATCTTCAGATTCAGGTTTGATGTGATTACTCTAAGTATAGCATGATTCTTTGCCAAAGATAAGAACAAAAATAAGCATATGACCCAATTCAGTACAAAGGTAAATCAGGGCAAATTACCTTAAGAGTTTTTAAAATAAATGTTTCTCTTGGTGTCTCTTTCTTGGTCTTCTATGTAGGTTTGTACCTGAATATGGTGCCCCTAAATTTCTGCAGACATTTTTGCACCAATGTTAAGCATGAAAGTGAAACAGACAATAGAAAAGAAGTGCCAGAAAACACGTAAGCAAACTGAGACCTCTTTTTACGTCTTGACTGACTTTTAAATAATGAATTGAGGTTATATTTGAAAGAATTTGAAGTAGTATTTGGCAGTGAAGGATTTACTCCTCTCATATTTTCATTCAAGAGAAATTTCCATGACGAGGGTTGTTGGTGGGCTACCTCCAACTCATCCACCTCAGAGCTACTACAGTGGTAATGCATGTTGAAGAAAAGAGTCAAACTCTGTGAAATATTTGAAGAGATTTATTCTGAGGCAAATATGAGTGACCATGGCTTGTCGCACAGCCCAGGAGATCCTGAGAACATGTGCTCAAGGTTGTTGGGCTATAGCTTGGATTTATACATGTGAGGGAGACATAAGACATCAATCAGTACACGTAAGATGCACATTGGTGCAATCAGGAAAGGTGAGAAAACTCAAAGCAGGTGGCAGTGGGGTGGGTGAGGGCTTCCAGGTTAAAGGTAAATTTGAAGATTTTCTGATTGGCATTTAGCAATTGGTTAAAAGAATTTATCTAAAGACCTGGAATCAATAGACAGGAGTGTATGGGTTAAGATAAGGTGTTTTAGAGACCGAGATTCTTATGCAGATGAAGCTTGCAGGTAGCAGGTTTTAGAGAGAATAGATTGTAAATGATTCTTATCAGACATAAAAAGGTGCCAGATGCAGTTAATTCAATCCTGGATCAGGAAAAAGACTTGGAAAGAGAAGGGGATTCTCTACAAAATGTACATTTTCCCCACAGAGACAGGTGTGTTGGGCCATTTCAAAATATTCAAAGAAATTTATTTTTGGGTGAAATACTTTGATTTCTTTCAAGGCCTCCTATCTGTCATGTTGATATCTTATTGCTACAAAGAGTCTGTTTGTCAGTCTTAAGATCTCTGCTTTAATGTTAAGGCTGGTCAGCTATGCATGAATTCTGAAAGGATGAAGGTAAATAACGGGGCATGTTCAACCACCCATTTCCATCATGGTCTCCATTACTGTTTCAGGTTTAGTTTAAAATGCCCTTGGCCAAGACAAACGGCCCATTTAGTTGGTTGACGGGCACTGAATTTTATGTTTGGTTTACATGCAGGTACCATGCTCTCCTTAGGTTGCTCGCTGCCAATGCTGAGCAAGGTAGATATTATAGGGCTTTTCATTCTTGTCCCACATGGACTCTTCTAAAGGGCAAAGTTCACTGTGGTGCTCTTTCAGTCCTGCTGACAATTTCTCAGATCTGCACTCTTGTATGAGGCTCCTCCTTTCCAATTTTCTTTCATGCTCTCTCTTCTTTTGAGGTGCCAGGCTTCCATCATGATCCGGAGGCTCGTGCAGCCTCCTTTTGCGCTGTCTTCTCTTTATTCTTCAAAGGTGTTTTCTCTGGTTACTCTTTTATATGTGTAATTCCATCTTGCTGTCTGATTCTTGGGAAACCCAAACTGGCATATAATTTTTCTTACTTTCAGTAAAAGCTTCTTTGCTGATGAATCATTCATTAATTCATTAAATGTATTGTGTTTTGTATGGGAAAACAATGATGCCAAAGTATCTATAGCTATATAGTCTGATATGTGCTATAATAAGAATTTGGAAAAAGTATTATTGGTTCACAATGGCTGAAATTTAGGAGGTTAGATGTATTTAAAGTAAAATTTGATTAAAAAGTATGAACTTAAATGGATTAAGATAACACGGGGTGTTTGTAAAATATATTAGTAAAATACAATGACATACCCAAAGTCCTGTTAAATCAAATTAAACAAGGCCTGAGAAAAACGCCATAATTCTATATTTCAGTCCATATGGATGAACTGCAACCTAACTCAATAGGTACACAAGACTAATACCTAACTTAGGAGTATGTGCCTGTAACAATCACTGAGTCGTGGCCAATTCCAGCAGCCATACTTCAACTAGTCGCATACCACTGAGTGTTCAAATAAGGCAAGTGCCAAGCTGTAACCAATCCAGCTGTTTCTGTACCTCACTTCTGATTTCTACACATCAGTTTACTTTGTACTGTCTATAAATTTGTTCCGATCATGAGACACCCCTGGAGTCGCTCTGAATCTGCTGTGATTGTGGGGGCTTTCCAATTCATGAATCATTCATTACTAAATTATACTCTAAATTTATTTTGGCTGAAGGTTTTTGTTTATTTGTTTGTTTTTTAACAGTCCTTATCATAATGATCATATATATATTTATATATATATTTCTAATATAATCTTTCTATCTTTCTTTTTTGGTTGTTTTTAGTCGTACTGTTGCTGATTCAGCTTTGTACAAAATGTTAGAGCAAAATGACTATGAATAATATAGACATCTGCAAGGATTCCCACACAGGTGAAATATGCATGGTGGAAAGAGACAATTCTTAAGGTAAAGAGCCAAGCATGTACCAAACACCAATGCCCTTGCATACCAAAGCTAAAGATTCTACAAATTGCCAATGATAAGAATGTACCTTTCATGACAGTAAGGACCTCATATATTGTCTTATTATGTATCCCTAAAATCTAGCACAGTGCTGAATAAGAGGAAGTAGAAATAATTTTGAGAAGGAATTAAGAATGTATTTGTAGAAGTCAAGTCTTATCCATTGAAAAAATCTCTCTCCCATATTTATAATTCATCAAATTGTCTGGAAGGGAAAAGAAACTAAAGGGAATACTCCATTGACAAAGTTGCTTCAGAAATTATGTAGATTTATTCTAATAACTAAGAAATAGTGAAAATGTATTAGAATGGTTAGGAATAGCACATTTCAGATTTAGACTAAGGTGCAAATGGCTTTCTACTTAATGATATAGAAAAGCCTAAATAGAAGTACATTGTATACATGAAATGGTTTTGTTTGAATTGGGTATAGAATATCAAATTAGAAATATGTAGTAAGGAATTGAATATATGGAAATACAGATGTAGATGGCCAGAGCACCTACTTGTAGCTCTTGATAGCAGAATTATCAGTCCACTGAAAAGATATTTTAAGATCTCCAAGAATAAGTAGATAATTTCTATTCTGTATTTTATTAACGAAAGAAAACCAGGATAATAACTGCTTGAATTTTCATCACTAGCATGTTTCCTACAGACATAAACATAGTGATCGGTGAGTATATTCAGATATAAAGCAATAAAGAATTACAATAAACCCCAACATCCAATTGGGAAAAATGTTGTAACTCTATATATTTATTAAATTGTTCACAAACTGACACCTTTTAGCATATAATATGGTTTCCTTTAGCTTGTTAAAGAGAATGGACTCATGACTAAAACATAAGAACATCCAGTGAAGTGCAACTAAATCAATTCACCTATGAAAAATAAAATAACTAGTGATTATCTCTTTATTATTATTGAAAGAATAACTTAAAAGTAAAAACATTCGATTTTTGAAAATAACTTTATATTTATTGAATTTATATATATAATGTCAGTTGCATTTCAAAATAAAATGGCTGCTTTAAAAGTGATGCAAAATTACATATTGATACATTCTCTGAATTAAGCAGGATTCATTGAAAAGTGGTTATGAAGGCATGACTGCAAGCTACAAATTGAATCTATTTTTATTAACTTGTTCTAGCTGAGATGTTATATATTCAGATTTGTTGACATGAAGCTTTTCTGAGAAGCATCACCTATTCCCAATAACTCAAGGAAGAGCTTGTTTGGGAAGGAAAAATCACATCAAGTATGTTTTGTTGAATTAAAAGGATTTTATTTTAAGAAAACTACCAATGAGTTTCTTTCTGAAAAGTTGACTATTTTGAAATCTAAGAAAAATCAAATATTTGATAATATAATTTTCTTTTTTTTTTTTTTTTTTTTTGTTGTTGAGACGGAGTCTCGCTCTGTCGCCCAGGCTGGAGTGCAGTGGACAGATCTCAGCTCACTGCAAGCTCCGCCTCCCGGGTTACGCCATTCTCCTGCCTCAGCCTCCCGAGTAGCTGGGACTACAGGCGCCCGCCACCTCGCCCGGCTAGTTTTTGTATTTTTAGTAGAGACGGGGTTTCACCGTGTTAGCCAGGATGGTCTCGATCTCCTGACCTCGTGATCCACCCGTCTCGGCCTCCCAAAGTGCTGGGATTACAGGTTTGAGCCACCGCGCCCGGCGATAATATAATTTTCAACTTGACATAAAACTACTAAGTTTACTTGGTCATAAGATACCCATTCCTAACTTATTCCACTTTACAAAAAAGTAAAAGAAAAGCATAAATAAATTAATAAGAAAAGAAAAACAAAACAAAAAACAACACTGGAAACTGACTAGGTAACAATTTACAGAATCAAGGATTAATTTCCACCGATTATGGCATGAATAAAACTAATCAACTAAAATATATTTTAAAAATCAAGAAGATAGTAGAAAAATAGCTCCCTGAGTACCCCTGGAACAGTAATTAGGCTAGCACTCTGTGCCTGTTCGACATTACCATTTTCTTTAATATTTGTATGAAACAACACCAATTTATCTTTAGGCAATGTATCTTTAAGTTGCTAAAGTGATGCAAACCACTGCCATGTAACAATCACCAAGAGAGGATCCATTCTAGTTCACAAACTGCCCTGATGCTTTTTATAAAAAAACGGTCCACTTCAGGATAATGTGTTGTTCCTGGTTTCTATGTCTCTTTAACTTCTTTAAATCAGAAGCACTCCATACCCCTTCCTCAAACTTCATAGCATCCTAAACATTTTTTGAGGGTGATATTCCAATGGATTCTTTTTTTAGAAGGTCCCCCAATTTTGATTTGTTTGGTGTTTTCTCATAACGAGATGTTAAGACATGCATTATTGGCAGTAAAATCACCAACATGGTGCTGTTCTCTTCTTATCATATTTCTTCAAGTGTTATATAAAATTTATTTTTCCAAACAGTGGTGATTTTACTTTTGATCATTTGAAAGGTAATGTCTTCCAGGTTTCTCTATTGCAAAGGTACTCCTCATTTTCCTTACATTGACATAACGTGACATAAAATAATATTATATAGAGAGACTATTGTACACATGTATATATACATGTAATTAATTAATCTAAAATTAAGTGTTTTGTGGAGAGGTACTTTGAGACTGTGAAAATATCTCATTTCTTCTCCAACATTTACCCACTAGGTTTAGCATCCATTGATTGCTCAAAACTCAATCAAATACAAAGTGAAGATTTTCAAATTGTAATTTTTTAACATACATTATCACCCCATTTTCCTTTCATTGATTGGCACTCTGTGGAAAAATACTAGTGTTTCCTTCTTTTATAAATTCACTAATTCATGGATTTATCTCATGTGGACCCATGGATTCCTATTTCATTCAGTAGTCCATGATCTGTTCCTTTACTTATTTTATTGATTCAGTTTTGCTAATTTTGCTGGTGGGAACTATTCAAGTTTCTCTGCTCTTTTAACGTGTCTTTTTTAGCATTTGAGCACTTCTTTATTTTCCATTTTCCTTTTTAATCTCAGATTATGGTCATCGCAAATCAATCAAAATATACTGGATTTCTGTATATTATTATTATATCCTGTGATCTAGATAAACACACAATTTTACTAACTTTTTTGAAAACATCTTTTTTATTTTCTTCATAGAATATAATAATATTTGTGAAGAAAAACATCTTTCTTTCTAAATTGTATGTATTCTTAATTCTCTCATTGCATTGGTAAAATGTGTAGTATAAGCTTCAAAAACATTTATCAGAGCAAACATACATGTCTTTTTCTAGGTATCAGGGCAAAAATATTTAGTCACCTTACTGTTATTGGAAAGTTAAGGTACATAGTATAAACCTTAAAGCACCCAACAGGACAAAATAAGCAAAAACATATGACTAAGAATCGATTAGTTGAAATAAAACAAAATTCAAAATTAAACACTTAGTCTGAGATAAAGCATCAAAAGTGGAAAAAAGTAATAAAGAATGGATTAAATTTTATGGAAAATAAATTTTATGATAGTAGATTTAAGGCCAAAATATAGATAACAGTATTAAATATAAGTAATCTAAAACTACTATTTAAAGTAGGAATTTTAAGACTACATTTAAAAAGCAATGTTAAATTATATACTGTCTATAAAGATATTTTAACCTAAAGACAAAGATTGGTCAGAAAAAACAGGTTGAAGATACCTGTACTTGGCCATAATAGAGTAAGAGGAACTAAACTAAATTCTTTACAAAACAAACAAAAGAAAAACACACACACAAATAAAAACTAAGTGCAGACAAAATAAAATCAACAGTGATTTTTCAACCATTGACAAAAAGAAGCTCAGGATGCTGATCGCTGTTAAAAGAAAAAATAAAATCTGACTTATGTCAAGCTTTTTCTCACAGTTTACAGAAGATACAGTGAAAGGATAAACCAAAGAAAGTATAACTCTCTCTGTATATTGAGAAATCTGAAATTGGAGCTTAGAAAGAAAAATTTAGCTAGAATTGCAGAGCTAAATAGAAGAGAGAGAGAATTTACACAGAGATGGTGATATGGTATGACTTTGTCCCCACCCACATACTGTAATACTGTAATGAGTTAAGTATTTATATTTTAACCTTAAATCTGAAGTATTTATATTTTAAACCTTACAGAAGAACCTAAAAAAGAAGTACATTAGTAAACCAATAGCAGAAATAAAATAAAATAATGAAGTACATATTTAATCCACAAAATGTAAAAACAGGATAAATAATTGAACAAGGAGCATATAAGATAAATAGAAAACATAGCAAGAAGGTATATTTAAACCTAAACTTATTCATAATCACATTACGTTACATGTAAATCATTCATACACATCAATGAAAATCATTCATACACATCAATGAAAAATCAGAAATCTAATTCTGTCTACTAAAATTCTACTGTAAATATAAATATATAGACATCTGTGCGTGTATAGTACAAACAAAAATTTATAGAAAACTAAAGTTGCTTTATTAATGTCAAACTAAATATATTTCAGAACAAAATATATTACCAGGGATAGAAAATATACTCACTGATTATAAAGGGGTCAATTTATTAAGATAAGTAAACGATATTAACACAAATAAATGATACATGTTAAGGTGATGAATATCAGAATTACCCTGATTTGATAATTGTACATTATATGCTTGTATGCATATGTACCCCATACATATGTGTAACTATTATGTATCCATAATAATTGATTTTTTTCAAATAAAAAAATGGATAAATTTAATAGTGCCATGTGTTTATGTTAGAAAAGAAAAAAGGAATCTAATCAGTTCCTAAAGCAAATTAAACCCAAACAAAACAGAATGCTGTTGTCTGAATGTTTGTGTCTCCTCAAATTTCCTATGTAGAAATCCTAACTCCCAAGTTTATGGTATTTGGAGATGGGGTCTTTTGGGAGGTGCTTAGATTATGAAAGTAGAGGTCTGGGGCTCCTTTATAAGTGTACTAAATTAATACTACATTAAGGATAGTAAATGAGTAGTTTTCTTATAAAAGAGGCCCCAGAGAGCTACCTTGCTCTTTCCATTGCGTGAGGATGCAGAGAGAAGGAACCACCTATGACCTAGAAAATGGGCCATCACCGGACATCAAATCTTTGAGTGCCTTGATTTAGGACCTCTCAGCTTCCAGAACTGTGAGAAGTAAATTTATAAGTCATAATAAATTTATATCACTATAAATTATGAAATTATGTTGTTTATAAGCCACAACATAAAGGTATTTTTCTATTGTAATCCAAATGTACTAAGATACAAAGAAATAATAAAATACATATAAGAACAAAAATCAATAAAAATTGAAAGAACATCAAAATGGAATATCAATAAAATAACAAGCTAATTTATTTAAAAATGGAAAAATTCTAGCTATACTCATCAACAAAAAAGAGAAAAAATAATAAATATTAAAGCCAGTAATGAAAGAAAGAATGTCACTAATTATACTATAGGTTATAAAATGACAATAAGTGCATAATGTTTAAACTTTATGCAAATGCATTTTAAAAGTTTGCTAAATGGACACATTACTTGAGAGAAAAGAGGCCACAAAATTCACCAAAAAATAAAGAGACACCATGACTAATCCTGCATCTATTAAATACATTAAATCTATAATTTGAAACTCATACACAAAATAATTCTAGGTCAGGAAAATTTCACTCTTGTATTCTCACAATGTTTAAATAATAAATAGTAACAATTCTATACAAAGTCTTTCAGAAATAGAAGAGGAAGTAACCCTAACAGTACATTATATTAGGTACAGATTAACCCTAAAGGGAAAAAACAGGTAGAGATTAACAGAAAACTACAGACCTACATTTTGATTTTTAAAATTTGTATAGGATTAGTTTATTAAAAGTAGAAAAGCGTTTGATGACATTTTGCACATGTTCATAATAAAGACAGCAAAGTAGGCAAGAGAAACAAATTATTTCAAAGGTAATAAACATATATAAAAATATAGTTAATATAGTGAAATACCAAATGTTTCCTCCTACTTAAAGAATGTAAAAATATCCACTATGAGCCATTCTGTTTGATACTTTGAAAACTGCAATACAGTGCCGAGAGACATTAAGATAGAGCTAAATAAATGGAGAGATAAGCCATGTTCAATAATTTGAATGCTTTCTAGTGTTAAGAAGATAGTTCTACTAAATTGATTTATAGATTAATCACAATATCAGTCAAAATCTCAGTAGGCTTTTTATACAAATGCCAACATTTTTCAAAATTTCTATGTAATATTATGAAATATTATAAATTAATATTGAAAATATTTTACATGAAAGTTCAAATCTCTGGAGTCTTATAAGAGGATGGCAGATTTTCTATAGTATAAACACTAAGTATACAAAAACTGGAAGACTTCTATTAACATCAGACAAAATGGGCCTCGAATCAAGAAATATTTTTAGCAATGATAAAGGTCAATATAATTGGTTAGATTCATCAAGAGAACCTGATAATGCAAAATGTTTATTCACACATTAACAAAAAGTTCTGCATTTAAAATACTCAAGTCAAAAACATACTGAACTGAAAAGAAAAATATACAAATCCACAATATATTTAAAGATTTGAAAACTATTTTCTGATATTATTGAACAATTAAATAAAAAAATTTAAAGAAAATATCAACAAATTTAACAACATTATAACCCAACAAGTTCTAGGACATATAGAATATTATACTCATCATGAGCACAAACTCATTTTATTTTCAACTACATTATACTCATCACAAGCACAAACTCATTTTATTTTCAACTGCACTAGCATTCACCACATGTTCGGCAACAAAAAATAAAGTTTCAACAAATTTAACAGGATTAGAACGTGGAGAGTACGTTCTCTGACCCAATAGTATTAAATTTGAAATAAAAAACAAAACCATAACTAAAATGGAATCCCCAAATATTTAGACATAATAAACTTCTAATGACACCTTGTAGCAAATAGTTAATCAAAAGATAAATTGGAAAGTATTTTGGTCTGGATAAAAATAAAAACACTACAATTTCAAGATTCCTTTGAAGAAACACAAAGTTTTTAATATTTGTGTTAGAAAAAGGAGAAATGTCTAAAATTAATGACACAAATGTCTACCTGAAAAAGTGAAAAGAAAACCAAATTAAACAAGAAGAAGTAGAAAGTAAAATATAGAAAAATAATAAAATTTTAAAAAGACATAATGGAAATACAAAAGGAAAAGATGAAATTTAAAACTGATTCTTTGATGAAAGGAATAAAATGAATTAAATTCTGGATAGTCTGAGAAAGATACAAAGACAGGAATCTGCCACCAACCACTTTCAGGAGATAAAGTGGGCAAGGCTGGGAAGATGGTGGACATGGTAAAGAGACTACAAATATCAAAATGATAATAACTTAAATTATAAAACTTTATACCAATAAATTTGATAATGGTTGAATAAATCCTATTATAAGCAAGATAATCTTTACAACTACTTGAGAATAAATAAAACGTCTTCATATCCTTAGAGTTATTAAAGATATTGAATTTTAATTTAAAACCTTCTTAGGGGAAACAAATTTCAGACTCAGGTACTTTTAGTGTCAAATTTTATTCTTTTTAAATAGGTAAATGTTACAGTGATTATTACTCAAGTGTATATACTGAGAATTTTTACATTAATTTGTTACATAGATTAACTTTGTTTTACTTCAAAATATAACTAATTTACTGAATATACTTTTTGGGTCTTCTGTTAACATTGTTACCAAAATTTAGAAAATTTATTCATTTACATAAAAAGTTAACAGATATATTAAATACCTACTGTGTGCCACCCAATGCCCAATTCACTGAGAATGTTTTACTGAATAAACAAAAAACGTTGACCCTTGATTATCATATTGTTGGAGGTAACAAACCACAGAAGACAGACAATAGTCAATGTAAAAATAAACAATGTGATCTTGACAATGCACAATAAGCAAAAATATCTGTTCTCTTGTATTAATCTGTTCTCATACTGCTATAAAGAGCTGTTAGACACTGATTAACTTGTAAAGGAAAGAGGCTTAATTGACTCACAATTCTGCAGGTCTGGGGAGGCCTCAGAAAACTTACAATCATGTCAGAAAGAAAAGCAAACGTCCTTCTGCACATGGTGGCAGGAAGGAAAAGTGAAGCGCGAAGCGGGTAAAAGCCCTTTATAAAACCATCAAATCACATGAGAAGTTATTCACTATTACAAGAATGACATGAGGGAACCACCCCATGATCTAATCACCTCCCAGAGGTCCTTCCTACAACACATGAGGATTATAAATCTGATTATAATTCAAGATGAGATTTTGGGTGGGAACAGAGCCAAATCATATCGCTTGTTCAGAATATTGTGGAAGGAAATAGAATAGATAATGAATAAAATATATAAGTAAATTTTAGAGTATACTAGCAGGTGGTTAATTCTACTAACAAATACAGAAAGGTAAAGAATGAAAGGGATTGCTTGCTTAAGAAAGGGATACACATTTTTATGTGTTGATTTTAAGGAATCACTAAGAAATGATTAGCAAGAGTTGAAGAGCAAGGAGAGCCATATGAGCCTTTGGGGTGGAATGTTACAGGCAAAGATAAAAGCCAGGACAAAGCAGACACATGGTCATCTGCATTCATTAGCATGGGATGCTATAACAAAATACCATAGACTGAGCAGCTTATAAACCACAGAGATGTATTACTCAGTCTAACCTTACATGGTGGAAGAGGAAGGGGTCTCTCTGCGGCATCTTTCATAAGGGCTCCACTCCCATGACCCAGTCACCTACCAAATGGCCCATTTTTTAATATTATCACCTTGGTGGTGAGAATTATACAAATTTTGGGAGGTCATAAACAATTAGACCAGAGCATAATTCTTGGTGGATAAAAGAAGCCACAATAAAGCTGGTGTGGTCAGACTGGAATGAGCAAGAGGGAAGTTCTAAGATACGATAAAATATTAGCCTAGACTATTAAAGTACTTTTGTCATTAGAAATCGTATCTTTCAGATGACGTCTACCCAGTCCTTGCTTGTACATCCTGTTAAAGTTTTAATTTTTCCACTGATTTCATTATATTTGGCATATCTTTCCTATCAATCTAATTTTTAATTCTCCTCACTTCTTATACGTACTGCTATGTATTATTGAATCACTCTGCCTTAGGTTCTTCTGTGTACAGTTATAATACTTCAGCCCAGTTTACGAGGAACTCATTACTGTTGTTCCTCTGTATTTATGGGGTACTGGTTCTAGGAACCCTCAGACTCACAAAAAATGGTGTATACTAGTATTTTATATACTTACATAAACACTGTCACATACTTTAAATCATCTCTAGGTTTCTTATAATACCAAGTACAATGTACAATCTATGTAGATAGTTGTACTGTGTTCTTTAGGGGATAATGACAAGGCAAAATTCTATACGTGTTCACTTTTTCATAAATGTTTTTCCAAATATTTTTGATCCATGGGTGGTTGAATCCATACATGCAGAACTTATGGACATGGAGGGTCCACTGTATTTTTTTCTATCCTCCTAACTACATATTGGTTTCTATTTTTGTCTTTATCAAATCTTAAATTGTAGTCATGCTACAAATTCAATGTTTTCTATTGTTTCTTTTTTTTCTATTTCCTATTCTGTTTATGTTTCAATGCATTAATATCCACTTACTTATGTTTACCAAAATATTATACTTCAGGAAGACTTTGAAAACATTTAAAGTTCAAAGATTTGTATTAGCCTCAATTATATCATGTGTAATAAATCAGATTTTCTCATTATTAGGATTAAATATTAAATTCTGTCTAAGGTATTTAAAGGTATTTAAAGACTTTAAGGTATTTAAAGACTATTTGAGATATTATGTATATTTACTATGTATATTCATTTTCTTTCCTTCATTTTCTGATTTATTTTAAACTTAACTTGTTCATTGTTTTGTTTTATGTACCTTACAAGTACATAACTCCTTAGTATCTGGAAACTTGTCTACTTATTTTAATGTACCACTCATCTCTTTAGCACAATTTCTTGCACATAAATATTCTATAAATGTATATTACATGAATTAGTGTCAACTACATGCATACTTTATTCATTAAGCTGTCAAAGGACTGATCTGCTTTAAGGTTGGGCTTCTTTGTCAAACTATAGAACTTTAACTCTTTTGCTGTATTTTAAAAATGACACAAGTTTACATAATAAAATCAATACTCATACTCATAAAATAATAGATTGTAAAAGCATTGTAGGCTAACCACTTATATTTTGGAAAAGAAACTGAAATTAATTCTTAAAGTCTTTCAAATTCTTCATCTTATTTACTCTCTTTCTAAAGTCAATGTTTATCTTGTATTTTATTTTTAAGTCTTAGAATCTTCAACAATATCATTTATGTACATAAAATATTTAATTCAACTTTATGTACACATTATAAACTAAGTTCAAGTAAAATCATGTAAAATGCAACAATACATTCTATTTTTCTACACATATTTTCCTAGTAAGACTTGTAAGTTTAAATAATTATTTTACTTAAGGCTGTGAACTTCTAACTAGGCAGGTTAGGGGCTAATAGTCCAATTTATATGCAAACTGAACAATTTTCTCTGGTCTCTTTATCATTTCATCTTTCCATTTAACTTTCTCTATTTTAACCAAATAATATTTATTTTATTTTACACAATTTAAACTAATGAATAAAAATTTCTCTCAATGTAAACTCTATGGTGCTGTTTCAAATAGAATATTTTATTCCCTATATGTTTTGAGTAGTAGCACCTATAATGTTTTATTTATTTATATTTGTACAAGGCATATTATACCTCTGAAATGAACAGAGTACTAATTAGAGTAAAGTCAGTGTTAGCCTTAGACTTTACAGGTAAGTCTACAGAATACAGAGAAAAAATTGTAATGTCATATGTACTTCTTAAACAGTTGTATCAGTGGAAAACATGATGGTGAATTCTTGTTTTCCTCAATATTTAGTGAAGAAAACAAAACTGAGTAATAATAAGGCAAGAAAAAATATCCACTGCATCACTGTAACAGGCACTAGACCGTGAGGTCATAGAATGTATTCATCTTTATTTATTCAGAAATCAGCTCCATACCTAGCGAATAAACACTCTAGCCTCAGTTCATTTGTGCTTCTGTAACAAAATAGTTGAGACCAGACCAATATCAGACTCTGAAATTGAGACAATAATTAATAACCTACGAACCAAAAAAAGTCCAGGACCAGATGGATTCACAGCTGAATTCTGCCAGAGGTACAAGGAGGAGTTGGTACCATTCCTTCTGAAACTATTCCAATCAATAGAAAAAGAGGGAATCCTCCCTAACTCATTTTATGAGGCCAACATCACCCTGATACCAAAACCTGACAGAGATACAACAAAAAAAGAGAATTTTAGACCAATATCCCTGATGAACATCGATGCAAAAACCCTCAATAAAATACTGGCAAACTGAATCCAGAAGTACATCAAAAAGCTTATCCACCATGATCAAGTGGGCTTCATCCCTGGATGCAAGGCTGGTTCAACATACGCAAATCAATAAACGTAATCCAGCATATAAACAGAACAAAGACAAAAACCACATGATTATTTCAATAGATGCAGAAAAGGCCTTTGACAAAATTCAACAGCCCTTCATGTTAAAAACTGTCAATAAATTCAGTATTGATGGAACGTATCTCAAAATAATAAGAGCTATTTATGACAAACCCACAACCAATATCACACTGAATGGGCAAAAACTGGAAGCATTCTCTTTGAAAACTGGAACAAGACAGGGATGCCCTCTCTCACCACTCCTATTCAACACAGTGTTGAAAGTTCTGACTAGGACAGTCAGGCAAGAGAAAGAAATAAAGGATATTCAGTGAGGAAAAGAAGAAGTCAAATTATCCCTGTTTGCAGATGACATGATTGTGCATTTAGAAAACCCCATTGTCTCAGCCCAAAATCTCCTTAAGCTGATAAACAACTTCAGCAAAGTCTC
>NW_012114544.1:5786101-5844100 GCF_000951035.1 Colobus angolensis palliatus | reverse complement strand
AAACTTGTTTCTCACAGTCCAGGAGGCTGAAAAGTTCAAGACCATGTTGGCAGGTTTGGCACCAACTGAGGTGTCAGTTTCTGCTTCTAAAATAGTATCTTGAATGCTGTGTCCTCACATTAGCTAGTTCCCTTCAGCCCTTTTGTAATGGACTAATCCCATCTATGAGTACAGAGTCCTCATGGCCTAATTACTCCTAAAGGCCTCACCTCCTAATACTATTGCATTGAGTATTGAGTTTCAAAAAGGATTTTAGAGGGGAGGTAAACATTCAAGCTAAAGTATAATAATCCATAATTTTTGAATGAATGAATAAAAAGTCACTTGCATTTAAATGTGAAAAGGGAGATACTTTCAGTGTCAGTTATTTTCTGTTCAATTGCCATTATTCCTGGTAAAAATTCAGAGCAATCAGTTGGCTTTCAATTAAATTTACACATTCATTTTAAAAATTTAAATATTAACTGTTTCTAGCCTTCAAGATATTTAATATGTATACTAATTTTATAAGAACTACTTAAATTTTTTTCTTCCAATTTTCTAATTCTCTTTCCCTTGTGTATGAGCGAACATACACAATATATAGTGACAGATAATGCATTGCTAATGTCTTACTTTGGTAAGATACTTTCATTAGTATTTTGAATAGAACTGAGATTTTTATTTTTATATATTTTTTTAACCAAGCCTGACTCTTATTATAGATGATCTAAAGTATTAATGTAATACAAAACCATTGTATTTCTTGGCACGAAGAAAAAATGTGGGTCATGTCAAACACCTGCAATGACAGTTAAATCACGTCACAAATAGATAAGCTAATTATGTTGAAAAATGGTTCCGCACACACTATGTAAAGCATTGTCCTTTTCCTCTATTGGAGAGCATTTATTCATAGACATCATGTATACTTTCTTCCCAAAGGGTAAGGTTGACCTAGAACCCTATAGATGACACTTTATAGTTAAACTTGCCAACTACTTGTCAGAAATGATTAGTGAGAAATGTAGGAACGAAATTTTCCCCTGTTGATAACAGGGGGTAAATAGAAGATGCTCTGAAGTTGTCATAAGGAATCACATTTTTTTCAATAAGAATATTTTTTATTTGATAAGATCTAATATCACAGATCAACCTTTGTTTATACATATTTTAGATATTAATTGTATTGAACTTGACAAGTTTAGGTAATAGAAAATTCTGTGACAACTCACAAAAGAGTATGTGTGCATTGTAATCATTTTTATTATAAATAATAACTGTGTCTTTTCTTGATAAAATGAAGATATAATAAATCAGGATTTTCCCTCAATCATATCTTTTAGAAACTGAGTTTATGTGTCTTTGGATTTATAATAATCCCAAACTCACATTTTATGTTAAAATACTCATTAAAATGAGATAATTTATTACAACTTTATTTTGGATTATATTCTGAATATATTACAACATAAAAGCTAAAGAATGCTATGCATTTTTTGAAACAGATTTATATAAGCCTCACAGTCTGTATTGTGAAATCAATATTAATGTTGAAGTAATATTTTGATCTACTAGATTCATAAAATGAGCGAGAATTCTTCAGCTATTATTTTGAATCCTCTCTTTATGTCTCTTAATAATACAGATAACACTGATTTAAGCTATAGGAAAATGTAATATGCATTGTGTTTGAGCAAAGTGTGTTATAATTTTGGATGTACATCAACCTATACTAGATCCCTATGTTGTATAAGACTGAATATCCTAGATCATATTGGGTTCTTACAATCAATAATATTTTACATTAAACACCAAAAATAATATGACATTCATTTATAATCCAGAAAAATGAATAACTCCCAGGAGAAATTTATGTTTCATTGCTTCTTATGCTAATAACTTTAAAGTTCAAATGCTAACTTTCTATCTCCATTTTATTTAGAATGTATAATAAATCTTTAATGAAAAATTATGGATTTCTATTTTTGAAAGTTACCTTTTGTCATTTTTTTTCTCTGCAGTAGTGTGGATTAAAAACCTGGCTCAGTCCTACTACTAAAATAACTCTTAAAAGTTGGATGAAACATTAAAAAATATATTGTTTTAGTGTCACAATGATCAGGCAAGAAGATAAAAATTTTATGAAAATTAAGGTGTTACCTTGAGAGCATTGTCTGGTCCTGATAAGGATGAGGCCATGTTTCTTGGGATTGTGAAGAGTAGGGGACCAGAGACAAAGCTCAAAGTCCAACCAAACTGGAAGTGTAGTAAGAGAACACTCTTACATTATTGGAAGGAGTGTAAATTAGTTCATCCATTGTGGAAGATAGTATGGTGATTTCTCAAGGATCTAGAACTAGAAATACCATTTAAGCCAGCAATCTTATTACTGGGAATATACTCAAAGGATTATAAATTATTCTACTATAAAGACATAGGCACACATATGTTTACTGCAGCACTATTTACAATAGCAAAGACTTACAACCAACCCAAATGTCCATCAATAATAGACTGGATAAAGAAAATGTGGCACATATACACCATGGAATATTATGCAGCCATAAAAAACATGAGTTTATGTCCTTTGCAGAGACATGGATGAAGCTGGAAGCCATCATTCTCAGCAAAGTAACACAGGAACAGAAAACTAAACACCACACGTTTTCATAAGTGGAAGTTAAAAAATGAGAACACATGGTCACAGGGAGGGGATCATCAGGGAGGGGCTGTAAGGGGTGGGGGGCTAGGGGAGTGATAACATTAGGAGAAATACCTAATGTAGGTGACAGGTTGAAGGGTGCAACAAACCACCATAACACATGTATACCTATGTAACAAAACTGCACATTCTGCACATGGACACAGGGACGGCAGCATTACATACCGGGGCCTGTTGGGGGGTGGAGGGCAAGGGGAGGGAGAGCATTAGGACAGATACCTAATGCATGTGGGGCTTAAAACCTAGATGACGGGTTGATAGGCGCAGCAAACCACCATGGCACATGTATACCTATGTAACAAACCTATACGTTCTGCACATGTATTCCAGGACATAAAGTGAAAAAAAAAAAAAATGCCCTTTTCTGAGGTTCTTACTAACATGATCTGTGTAACTTGAAAATCCTCGAGACAGAAATTTAAAGTGATCCCATTCTGTTTACAACCCTGGGTCCTTGGTATAAACAAATTTATATAATCCTTTTGGGAACCCTATTTCAATTCTAACCTAAAATTATTTGCATAAATATACTTCAGTTAGTTAGGAATTGACAGTAAAACAAAACAAAACACATAGAGAAGCATCGTACATGAAAAGGAAATAGGAGGAAAACAAGGAGATAAAAGAATCACATGAAGAAAGACTGCAGATATTGGAATTATAAGAATGTATAACGAACAAGTTTGAATTAAGTAAGAATTAAAATGATTTAAAAGTTTAATTAAAACAATAGCAAGCACATAACTGACACATTCATAATATATTAGAGATAGCTAAAGTGAGAATATCCACATAATGTAAAACATATTAAATTCACTGTAACTATTAAGAGATGTATAACTATGAACAATAAAGAGAAAGGATTAAATGATATGAAAGACAGAATGAAAACGACTATCACATATTAAACTTGAGTCTAATATATTCATTAGTGAGATTTACTGACAGATTACAGACCTAATGAAAGACATCAAATTCTCAGATTCAAGAGAAATAACACATTACACACAAGATACGAGATGAATTCATTCCTAGGCACACCTAAGTTTTTATCATAACCTGTACCTTCTTGACCTTATCTATTTTTCTCATCTTATTTACCACCTTCAAACACATGGTACATATCCTATTTATTTTGAGTATCTCATATTGCAATATAATATCAAAACAGATTTTGTTGATTTTCTTTGCAAGATGTAAGTGAAGTGCCTAGATTATTTTTATAGCATAGTATATGTTCAAAAGTTATTATCAAATAAATATAAAGTACATTTATGAATAAGTGAAGGAGAATATGAAACAAAGGGAAGACCTTCATAACTACCACGACAAAATGACACATAATTTAAATGTCAAAATACCAATACTGACTTCTTATCAACAGCAATAAAATGTAGGAAAAAATTGGGAAAATATCCTCGATGTGTTTAGACACACTTCTATATATTAGAGGTTTGTAAAACATAAAACACCTTTTATAAATGAGTCAAAATAATGACATTTTAGACAAAGAATAATGGAAAATTTATCATCCAGAAACACCTTCTAAAGAAATCTCAAAAGACAAATTTCAAACAGAGGAAAATGAACAGAGATAAAGGATTTGAGACAAAATAAACAATAATGAGAAAAACAGAATATATATGGAAGGTATAAAAAATAAAATTTACTTCAATACAAAATTGAAATGTAGGTTTATGAAAAACAGAAGCCAAATTTCTGAAAACAATAGACTATAATTAAGAGATTAATCAAAGAGAAAGTTTTAACTTCCTTATGTTTATAAGTAAAGATGTTTTGGTGGGGGTCCCTATTGGTCTTCCGCTTTGATGATTTACTTAAACTACTCTCAGAACTCAGAGAAGCAATTATACTCATGTTTATAGTTTATTAAAATAAAAGGATGCAGATTCATATCAACAAAGGAAAAAGGTGCTCAGAGCAAAGTTCAGGAGAAATCAGGCACAAGCTTACAAGTGTCCCATCACAGTAGAATCATATGCAGATACACTTCAATCTCCCAGTAATGCTGCACACAACCACATGTGAATTCTTGGCAATTAGAGCAGCTTATTTAATCTTTGATGTCCCAGGTTTTTATTGGTGGTTAATCACATAGGCATGCAATGCCCACGTGACAAAACTCAGCATATTCAGCTTCTTTTCCATGATCCCTCTAGAACAAAAACAGGCATTCGGCATAAATCATATCTTAGAATAAACATATCTGGTTAAATTGATACCACATGGTTCAAATAAATATAACATGACTCAGGGCCTCGGGCATATAAAGTCAGTCATTTACCATCAACCCAAGGCCTCAGATGTACAAAAACACTCTTCACGGTAACACTATTTGCAGAACTCAGAGGGTAGTTAGTCCTAAAGACAAATTACCTTTAAATGTACAGGATTGAAGAAACCCTGGCCTGCTGAGTTAACACATTCTTGCCTAATCCATATTTATTGTCCCTGGTCTAGTCTCTCCTGTGGCAAAACAATCATATTTTTCTGAGCATCTACGTTGAATATAGTATTTATGTGACAGTAACAACAGTAATACTAACATGAATATGCCTAGCATTTTATAGACACAGTGTAGGGTAAAGATGGGTTTTTAAAAATTGCTAATGCATCCTACAAGACCATTCCATACACTTTAATATTTTGTACAAACAAAATTACTCATTCCTCCTCTCAATCTGTTTTTATTTTTACCTTTTGATAAATCTGCACAGAACTGTTTAGCACTGAAATTAGATAATGGCTAGCTAAATTCTGTTTTCTCAGGCCATTTATTGTTCACCCATATTACATTCTGAGGAGGCTTTAACTCAGTATCTTAATACATTTGATTATCAATATAAACATTATATAACTTCTCTACATAAGACAGTTAAACCTTACCAACAATGCTATTGTAATGTCATATTGCAGTATGGTCATGTTACAATTCAGGTTTATTACAGAAAAAGTTACTAAGAATGATAGAGCTATTTGTTACAGCTACTCCACAGAATTGGTCCTTGTCTTTATACCGTATATTATTGTAAATAAGTGTTGTTACTACTCACAATGATTTGATTATTTCTGGGTTCCTAATGGGTTGTGGACATAGCCAGTCACCCTGTCTCAGTTCACAGGCTCTATTTGACAATGGTCTCTACTATATGCTGTCATACACCAGGATGCGCTCCCTTCTTAGAGACAAGACACAAGAATTAGAATTGTTTACATCTCTGCTACCTGTACTGCAGGATGTCTTATCCTCATCTATTCTTGGGACAATGGCAATAACAATCAATTAATATAAATTATGAGTGACTTCAGAAATGGAGTCCCTAAAGATTATATAAATGTGTCCCTCAGCATCAAAGAAAAACCATTGCCGTATGGTTATTTAGGCTTCCATCTTCTTTAAAGTGATAAAGTGATGTTATTGAGTCATAATACAAGCTCATTACCAGCGTTGGGTCCTAGCATTATCCATCATTAATTGTTGAGTCCACCTTACCCAGTTCACTAAAACGTCATCATTTTTCCAGGTTGAATCTCATCCCTTCCTCTCTCATAGATGAGAATTCCCTCTAATCTATTTTAGTTAATAAATCTTCTTCCTTAAAAGCCCTTAATGATTAAAAATGAATTCAGCTTCACAATGCCTAGACCAGCACTTATCTCCCTGAAGGTTTTTTTCCATTTTATAGGCCAATCCTTAACCCAACATGGTTGTTGTCATTGCGGACTAGATTTAACCGGAATCAGGAACCATGTTTTATACTCCAAACTGTTTGGTTGTCAGTATGAGGACAAAAATAAGAAAAAAAACAAAACAACAAACAGACAATAACAAAAACACCAGTTCTCTACAATTTTCGAGAAACAGAGAGGAAGGAATGCTTCTCAATTCATTTTATGAAGCAAGCATGGCACTTAAACAGAATAAGACAAAGATGATAAAAAAAAAGAAAAGGAAAAAAAATTAAACAAACAAAACTTTAGACCAACATACCCTAGATGAAAATCTACAAATATACCCTAGATGCAAAATCCTCAACAACTTGAATACGATACTATGTAGAAAAGTGATAAACATGACCAAGTTGTGTTTATTCCAGAAATGCTGGATAGGTTCAACATTTTAAAAAATCTAATAATATAGTTCATCATATTAATATTCTAAAATGGGAAAACACATGATCATTTCAATAAATGCAGGGGAAAAAGACACTATTCAACAGTTACTTGTGATAAAAATGCAGCAAACCAGAAATAGCAAAAAATTCCTTCATCTTGATAAAGACTATAGAAAAATCCATCATATTTAGCTGTGAAACACTGACTGCTTTCCACATCTATGCTCAGGAATAAAGCAAGGGTGTTTGTTTTTATCACTCTTTTTCAACATAATACTTAGAGTCCTATCCAGTGTATAAGGGAAAAAAAGGGAGAATAAAATAAACGCAGATTGGAAATAAATAAGTAAAACTCTTCCTACTTGTGAATAATATTATTATATGTGTAGAAATTTTTACAGCATTTAGGAGAGAGAAGGAATGTAGAAAAGGGAAAGGAATGGGGAGGAAAAAACAAAGGAGAAGGAGAAAGTAAAAGAACGGTGGAAGGAGGAGCAGTGTCTCATAAAATTAAGAGAGATTTAGCAAGATTAGGACACAAGGTAAAAACAGATTTCCTGACATTTTTAAACACATTTCAATAACTTCCCAAGCATAAAGATTTCTTAGGTAGTTGAATACTTTGGTCAATTTCCAGAGTCATGAAGGTCTGTTTTAATCCATTTGTAGTGGCCTTTTGTGTAGAGGATTTGCTGATCTTTTCAAGTGACCATAGTCCACATCAATAGGTTGATTGAATATGGAAACTGTCTTGAACTCCCAAGATAAACGCGAATTAATAATGATATATTTTACCAACACACGTGCATACACACACACACACACACACACACACACAGACATGAAAGGATTTAACTGGATAATATTTTGCTGAAGTTTTTGAAATCTAAATTAATCATCTAAAGGCATATTTGTCTACAGGAAACTTTCTTGTAATGTCTTTTTTATGGTTTGGTATGGGGATAATGGTAGACTCATAAAATGTTGAAAAGTGTTTCCTCTTTTTTATTTCTTCAAGTTTTGTGTAAAGTGCAAATTATATTTCCTTAAATCTCAGTAAAATCTGTCAGTTAATTTATCTAGGTGTGTATTAATAAATTTCAAACATATGCATGGGGTGTTCATGCTATTGCTTTCTTTTTGAGTTTGCCTTAGTAGTTTGTATCTTTTGAGGGATTGGTACATTTAATATAAATCAACTAATTTATATTTATAAATTTCATCATAGTATTCATTTAGATATTCTTAAACTTTTGTAGGACAATGGAAATGTTATTTCTATCATTCTTTTTTTGTTTGTTTTGAGACAGAGTCTCATTCTGTCACCTAGGCTTGAGTACAGTGGCCTGATCTTCACTCACTGCAAACTCCACCTCCCAGTAGGTGGGAATTCTTGTGCCTCAGCCTCCCGAGTAGGTGGGAATGCAGGCATGAACCACCATGCTCAGCTAATTTTTGTATTTTTAGTAGAGACAGGGTTTCACTATGTTGGCCAGGCTGGTCTGGAACTCCTGACCTCAAGTGATCTGCCTGCCTCAGCCTTCCAAAATGCTGGGATTACAGGCATGAGCCACCACCCCCGGCCACTTCTATCGTTCTTAAAATTTGTAAATTATTTATTTCCTATTATTTTCTCCTTAGTCTGGCCAGAGATTTAACAATTTTATTGATCCCTTCAAAGATGTAAGTTTAGTTTAATTTACTTAACTATATACTTTTTCTCTGTTTAATGTTGTTTATTTCTTCATCAACCTTTATTATTTTCTTCTTTCTGATTGTTTCAGAATTAATTTGTTCTCATTTTTATAATAATAAGTTGGAAGCTTTCATCATAATTTCAAGATAATTTTTCTGTTCTAATGCAAGATCTTAATGGGATAGATTTTTCCCTGAACACAGCAATTTAAGCATTTTGATATGTTATGCTTTTTTAATTTATCTTACTTTTGGCTAGGTTCATGTTTAAACATACATATGTGCAAGAATGTTTTTCTTTGAGTTATATGGATTTAGAGATTTAAAAAAGGCCAAAAAAAAAATTTGGAAATTTATAAGAGACTTAGTTCACCATAATTGTTACATAATTGTACATTTTGTATACATGTTTGGCCCTTAATGATGAAATTAATGCACAGTTGTCTAACTATAATTTCCTTATAATCACACTAGTTTTCCTTTGGTGCCACAAGATGATGAACCTCACTTCAGTGTGACCAAGCAAAATGAGGTACAAAAACCGTCCAATCAATGTGAACATATCTCAAACTCATACAAATTTTATAAATATTTTACATGTAAATTAAATTAGAAATTAAAAATATATAATATATTTTATTTCAGAAATATCTGTTTGCCTTTTGGAACTCAAAGTTCAAAACTATCTGTTGTCATCTTTAAATAACTATTTTTTAAGTTAATTTCTACCTGAATCTATGAAAATGCTGTCACACAATGTGGAAATAAAGAAAACATTTACAGAAAAATTGTCCATATGGACACATTTTAGACAGATGATCTAATTAGCATAGTAGCCACCAAACTGGTCAATAAACACTTTTGTTGATTTGCTGTTTAATCAGCATCTATTCTAAATTCTGTAATATTATTTAGTAAAACAGTTTATTTCAATCCATAAATATATTTTATAAATTTATGCCCAGTAAATTGCCAGGTAAACCGTGGAATTATTAACTGTTTTCTATAAGTGATGGTCTTTTTTTATTTCAAGCTGCTTTCTACAGTGGATTGATGAGAGTTAAAGAAGATTAAAATGCTTATTCTATAATGAAAGCCAATGCTGGCATGCTGATATATAATCTCTATAGAACAAAAAGTATTCATGCCTTAGTCTCAGATTTTTAATAGTGGTTCTAAGCACCCTTGAAAATTGTATTATTTAGACATCTTATCGTATATTTAAAAAATATTTTCTTAGAATACTGTGGATGTTATACAAATCATATAACAGAGAGATAATTTCTCATGTAAATTTACAATATAATTTTTTTAAATAAAACTATTGTGAAATTATTTTCAAATGTTATAAATGTTAATGAGTTTTGTTATATTGGTTCCAATATTTCTAGCATACAGAAAACATCATTTTCCCTGGGAATTAATATTTGGAAATGGTGTTTAAGAAAAATCATGTTTGATGTTGGAAAATGCTATATCTGGTATAACTATAGATGTTTGGAAAGCTGTTCAGTTATGCTAAAGATAAAGAAAGGAGAGAAAGATGACAGGAGGGGAAGTCTGAACAAAACAAAATAATACCTGAAAATGTTGAATGGATATTTAATATTTGTGAATGTTTATGTTCTCTATTTCACCATTATTTAAACATTTATATTTTCAAAAGGAAACAATAATTTTTTTGAAATCATTTTAGTTTTTTACAGAGTGCTGTATTTTTTTCTTTTCAATTTCAATTTGGTAAGCAAACAAAATGAAAGTCAGAATATTATAGATAATTAGATTTATTTTTTGAGGTTTGTTGAAACTCTTTATTCTTTATGTATGTATTTCAAGTAGTAAAATAAAAAAGAAATATAAAATGATTAGATATACATAAAGGTATTGCAGATAATGTTTTTGACACGTTCTTTCTTTTAATATATTTTGCAGATATAGCCATTCCAGATTATTATTTCAGAAACTAAGATGATTCTCAGTAGGGAAGCCTTACTACATGCCGTTTTCATCAAAGGGAGCTTAGTTTATTTGCCTGTCTGAATATCGACATTATATTACTAATTTACACATTGGGGAAAGGGTCAAGAGATCTCCAAATTTTTGTTGACTTGATATTAACCTGAGAGGGGAATGTTAATAACTGACAAAAGATATCCACAGTAGTTAGACATCAAGATAAAGTTACGTTTATTATTATTTTTTTAATCTACTGCATGTTGTTAAATTATTTTATATATATATATATATTTGATGTACAGGAAATAGAATTCATTGGTGAGCATGAGTAAAGAGGGGGCAGCTCTTTTCGAATGCAGGGCTAGTTGCTTGTACCGGGGCCCGTGATTCCAGGGATATATTTGGCCCCATAGCCATCCAGGATGAGTTGTTTCTCAGCCACCAAGTCTTAAAATGTATATGCATTAAACTTAGTAAAATCGCACTTCCTTGAGATGTGGTTCTTTGGGCATTCATTGAACTTGAACTTGGCCCTAAATAAGGACTCAATTGTATGCTCCAGGTTTTGCAGCTCGGTATGGATGAACATGACCAATGTGAACTCTGGACTCTGTGTCCTGGGGCTTTCCAAAGGCATAATACATCCCCAGTCTTAAACCTAGATTGGGGAAAGCACTAGATTCGAGACATAAATGTTCAATGGCAAAGGCTATTGCACACAAGGAACAGGCTGCTGTACATTACCTAGGATGCTGCTGTTTGCAGCCATTGCACACCAGGCCCCCACTAGAAAAAGAACTGGGTAGCTTAATTGATTGTAGAAATTATTTTATATATTAAATTTTTCGGGACTAGTATCTTTTATTCAAGATAGCTAAATGTAATTTATATTAAATCATATACAGTAAGTTGTAAATTATAGAAATTGTGCATATCAAAGTCATATTAAGTGGGCAATATGGCCTTTAACATAATCAAGTTTATTGATAAAAAATAAAATAAAATAATGTGGTTTTGTAGTGCTCTTGTATGTTAACTAAAACAAATTAATAAAACCTATTGAAACCCACAATCTTTAAAACTATCTACTTACACTTTGGGAGGTCTAGGTGGCCTGATCACCTGAGGTCAGGAGTTCAAGACCAGCCTGGCCAACAAAATGACATCCCGCCTTTACTAAAAATACAAAAATTAAACAGGCATGGTGGTGCGTGCCTGTAATCCCAGCTACTCAGGAGGCTGAGGCAGGGAGAACTTCTTGAACCCGGGAAGGGAAGGTTACAGTGAGCCAAGACTGGGTCACCAAACTACAATCTCGGCGACAGAGCGAGACTCCGTCTCAAAACAAAAAACAAACAAAAAAACAAAAAACAAACAAAAAAACACACAACAAAAACGTTATCTACTTAAATATTTTATTAAAATTAATATTTTTCTGCTATCCTAGGTTTGCTTTGTCTCAATAATATAAATAGTGTATTGGTTGTCTGAAAGTGTTAAATAGAAGCATATTTTAGGGTATTGCTGAAATATCAACCTACTTTTCTTACTCGAAGTTATGCAATGGTGTATTGACTAATGCATTGGAATTTGTTAAGCAGTTTGTATGTCTGAAAAACCAACGTTCAGAGGCATGTAGGTTAAATCCAGCAATCAAATATAGGAGAGATATTTCAGAATATTATTTTTATATGCGAAAAAACACTTAAAAAAAATGGAAGGTCATTAGGAAGGCATTGTAAAGTTAATATTTTCCAGCAAAGCTATTATATTTATTTTTCTGCAGTTCTTTAGTTATAAAAAGCAGAATGTAGTTATAGATCTAGTCAGGGTTAAATTGATTGAAAAATGAAAAACACTGTTTCATTTTTAAATGAATTAACAATTAAGCAAGTTGTTTATGCTGTCCCACTTATATACTAAAATATGCTACATTCTTTTGGGCATCTTTTAGACCATAGGGCTAAAATTTTGAGAATGACAGAGAGATAATTAGGAGCTCAGCACAAAGCAAGGTGTTATGAATCAGGAAAATAAATAGAATAGAGATCAAAATTAGATAGATGCAGAATTGGAATGATACTGAAAACAAGAGATGGAACTGCAGAAAATACTATGGCAGATCATTCATTCCTTTGAATGGTGAAAGTAATAAAACGGCTGACAATTGAAATGAAAAACCAGACCCAGATGAAAAAATACAAACCAGTAAAGTTGCCTAGCCCTATTATTTTACTCAATTGTAGGAAATACATTTTAAAAAAAAAAAAAGTTGTTCATTATGAATCCTTTTTTCTAACATGGGAAGAACGCACCACTATATCTTTCTCATTTTTTCACTCAAATGTTTGTGTTTTCTCATAGAATTTATAATTTTAATTTATTTTTCAATACATGTTGCCCATACAGTCTAGTTAGATTCATAGTTGCAGTGTTTCATGGGGTATATTTGCTCCCTATGGAATAGCACATAACATTAATCTCCAGATGTGTCACTAGAGAGATTTGTATATATCCACATAAATCTGCATTTGCAAGTAGAAAAATTACCTGTGAAAATGTTGTGATATGAATGTCTTTCAACTTTTTAAAAAGTAAAAAGAAAATGATGAACAAATATGAGTTGGAAATCAGAATGAACAAATCATGAAAATATAGTGTACCCCTTCAAACATTTTGAAAATTAAGAGAAATTGGTAGAACAGCTATATTATCATTTACAAAAATGTTTCTCTACCTGTAGAACAAGCAATTACTTGGCCCTCTAATTTCCAAATAACTTACAAAACACTGATTTCCTACTGTAATTGGAATGGCAGGCTGGCAGGCTGAGTTAGTAGCCCAATTGGTTCCTCACATCAAAAGATTCCCTTTATTATTTCCTTATTTTCTGTTTAATTCTGGCACTCCTTCATGATTGAACTTACAGTTGTTCTTTTGTCTACTAATTTTCAAGTAAGTCTGTGCTCTCTATAACTTTCTATCTCAATTTTCTTCTACCTTCAGCCTTTTGTCTAAACATTCTTATTCTGGCTTGTTTCCCTTAACTCTTGACATCAATCTCTGTTCCTTCATATTCTGTTTCTTCTGCTGGAAGCACTCTTTCCCAGATTTCACCCATTTAACTTGTGTCAATCTCTGTGTCTGAGTTAAATGCTTCCTTAGGTGTCTATCTAGGATTGTTTATCCATTTGTAATTTTTCTATATCTGTCATGGTAACACACTTACATCCTTTAATGAAAAATGTCTCCTTTCAAAAATATATCAATGTGTTTATTTTCTTAAAATGCCCTCTTAAACTGCAATGTTAAAGAAGATAAGTACGATATTTGGATAGTAGTATCTACCACTTAATACAGAAACTATTCTAGCACTTGTATAGGTAGTATAGGACATATTTTTTAGAACTCTAAAATAAAAAATCATAAACTTAAGTTAAATATCCATTTCCCACTGCTATCTCCTTTTCCTTTTAACATTGATATCATTTGGATCTGTGTCCCCACCCAAATTTCATGTCATGGCAAGTCCCACTGTTTGAGGTGGGGCCTGTTGGGAGATGATTGGATCATTGGGCGGTTTCTCTTAAATGGTTTAGCACCATCTCCTTGGTGCTGTTCTTGTGATACTGAGTGAGTGAGTTATTTTGAGTCTGGTTGTTAAAAGTGTATAGCACCTCCCCACCTCTCACTCTTCTTCCTGCTCGCAGTCATGTGAAGTGCTGGCTCCCCCTTCACCTTCTGCCATGATTGTAAGTTTACTGAGGCCCCCCTAGAAGCCCAGCAGATGCATCATGTTTTCTGTATAACCTGCAGAACCATGAGCCAATGAAACTGCTTTTCTTTATAAATGACCCAGTCTCACGTGTTTCTTTAGAGGAATGTAAGAATGAACTAATAGAGAAAATTGGTACAGAGGAAAGAGATACTGTTGTAAACATACTGGAAAATGTGAAAGTGGCTTTGGAACTAGAGTGGGCAGAGTTTGGAAGGGTTTGGAGAGATCAGAATAAAACAGGAAGATGAGGGAAAGTTTTGAACTTATGAGTCTTGTTACATTGTTGTGACCAAGCTACTGATAGAGAGGCATGATGTAGTCCACGCTGAGGAGGTCTCAAAGAGAGTTGAGGAACTTATTGGGAACTGGAATAAAGGTCTCTTTAGTTAGGCATTAGCAAAAAGGTTGGCTGCATTGTGCCCCTACCCTAGGGATCTGTGGAATTTTGAACTTGAGAGTGATGATTTAGGGTATCTGGTGGAAAAAATTTCTAAGCAGCCAAGTATTCAGGAGGTAGCCTCACTACTTCTAACAAACTATTTTGATGAGTGTGAGCAAATAAATGACCTCAAACTGAAACTTACATTTAGAAGGGAAGCAGATTGTAAAAGCTTGAAAAATTTTCAGGCTGGCCATGTGGTAGAAAAAAAGCTCATTTTCAGGAAAGAAATTCAAGCAAGCTGCAGAAACTTGGTTAACTAAAAGGTAGGCAAATGCTGATAGCCAAGAAAATGGGGAAAGACCCTCCAGGGCATTTCCTCTGAAATGACCTTTGTGGCAGCCCCTTCCATCACAGGCCCAGAAGCCAAGGAGGGAAGAATGATTTTGTGGCCCAGCCGTAGGGCCCCACTGCCCTGTGAAGCCTTAGGGGACTACTACGTGCATCTCAGCTGCTCCAGCTCTAGTCATGGCTCCCTGGGGCCAAGGTACAGCTCAGGCTGCTGCTCCAGAGGGTTCAAGCCAAAAGTCTTGGTGGCTTCCATGTAGTGTTAAGCCTGAGGGTGCACAGAGTACAAGAGTTGAGGCTTGGGAGCCTCCACCTAGATTTCAGAGGATGTATGGACAAACCTAGATGTACAGTCAGAAGTCTGCTGCAGGGTCAGAGCCCTGATGGAGAACCTCGACTAGGGCATTGAAGAGGGGGAAAGGTGGAGTTGGAGCCACCACACAGAGTCCCTACTGGGTCACTACCTAGTGGAGCTATGAGAAGAGGGCCACTCTCTTCCAGACCCCAGAATGGTAGATCCACCAGCACTTCTACTGTGTACCTGGAAATGATGCAAGCACTCAATACCAGTCCTTGAGAGCAGCTGCAGGAGCTGAACCCTGCAAAGTCACAGGAGTGGAGCAGCACAAGGCCTTGGGAGCTCGCCCCTTGTAGTGGTATTCCCTGGATGGGAGACATGGTGTTGAAGGAGATTGTTAAGCTTTAAGACTTAATAACTTCCCTACTGGGTTTCAGACTGCATGCGGATCATAGCCCCTTGCTTTTGGCCAATTCATCCCTTTTGAAATGGGAGTATTTACCCAATCCTGGTACCCCCATTAGACATTATATCATGGAAGTAACTAACTTGTTTTGTTTTTGTTTTTGTTTTTGCTTTTTGTTTTTAATCTTACAGGGTCCTAGGCAGAAGGGACTTGCCTCATCTCAGATAAGACTTTAGACTTTGGATGTTTGAGTTAATGCTGAAGTGAGTTAAGACTTTGGGGAACTGAAGGGAAGGCATGACTGTATTTTGCAAAGTGAGAAAGACATAAAATTTTGGAGGGATCAGGGCAAAATAATATGGTTTGGATCTATGTCCCCAACCAAACCTCATGTCAAATTGCAATCCCCAGAGTTGGAGATGGGGCCTGGTGGGAAGTTATTGGATTGTGAGGTGGTTTCTCTTTAATGGTTTAATACCACTTCTTTGGTGCTATTCTTATGATAATGAGTAAGAGAGTGAGTTATTATGAAATCTGGTTGTTAAAAGGGTGTAGCACCTCCCCACCTCTCACTTTTCTTCCTGTTCCCAGCTATATGAAGCGCTGGCTCCCTCTTCATTTTTCCACCATGATTATACATTTCATGAGGCCTCTCCAGAAGCCCAGCAGATGCAACATGCTTTCTGTACAGCATGCAGAACCATTAGTCAATTAAACCTGTTTTCTTTATAAATTACCCAGTCTCAGATATTTCCTTATAGCAATGCAAGAATGGACTAATACACACCTATTTTATTTCCTTGAATCATGCAATCAGTAACCAAAATCTACTGTGTAAAATGGCTGGCTTTCAGTGTTGTTGTTGTTGTTGTTGTTGTTCTAAGCTTGTACAAAGCCTCCATCAAGTAGTCCAATTCTCCAGCTTCTGTCACTCCTGAACAACATTTGTAGTTAAAAATACCTTCCAGCCAGGTGACACACACCTGTTGTCCCAGTTACTCAGGATGCTGAAGCAGGAGGAACAATTGAGCCCAGGAGTTCTGGGTTGCATGCACTATGCTGATCAAGTGTCTGCACTAAGTTTGGCATCGATATGTTAGCTTCCAGAGAGCAGAGGACCACCAGGTTGCTTAAGGTTTGGTGAACCAGCTCAACTCAAAAATTGAGCAGGATAAAACTCCTCTGCTTATCAGCAGTTTTATCAAAGGGATAAGTCCTTTGAATAGTTACTGCACTACAACCTGGGCAACATAGTGAGACCCTATTTCTTAACAAAAAGTAAAGAAAGAAATACCTTCCATATTTCTGAAAGTATTGTGAGGTATCTTTGATGTAATGTTACCTTTTTGCAGTGAATGAAGTGTAATAACCTCTTGCTCATTTTGTTTACAAAAAATAATTAAAAGCAGGGCATTCTAAGTGGAATCAAGTTCCAAGTAATACAGACTTAATACTATTTATAGAATAATTCAGTTTTATGATAAATTTCATGTGTTGCTATCCTCAGTTATATTTACTCATGTATACTGACACTTGTCAATGTCCTAGCTATATTTAATCACCTATTTTTAGACTTTAATAAATGTAATTAAATTGATAGCACTTCTATTTTTATAACAAGTTCTAAAATTAAGCCACAATTGAAAATTCATGATAAGATTAAGTTTACTTTTTATTTCCCTTGTATACGTATGAGTCTTAAGAATTTGGTATTTCCTATGTAATATTTTTCTTTCTGTTCTTGGAAATTAATTTCAAATTATTTACCAGTTTCAGAAGTGTGCAGTCAGTGAAGAATCCAATATCATTTTGTTCAATCTACCTATAATTTGAACTTAAATATGTACACTTCCACAAATGTCACTGAAGCAAGTATTTCAAATATTTATTTCCATGGATAATTTCAATTATAGGGTATTCATATATCTTGTTATATCAACAACTAAATATAATATATTAAATTATTTGAGATATAAAAAGTGTATCTTGAATACACTGCAATTCTAAATCTTTAAGGTAGGAAAGCAGCTCAGCAAATGTTTTCCTCCACTGTCCGTGATGCAAATAGCTAATGACTGTACACACACACTCACACTCACACACCTACATACACATTCTGTGCCAAATATAGATATATATTCACACTCTGATTCAATGAATTCTACCTCATGGCTCAGGATTTGAATAGATAGCATTTTTTAACCTTTATCCTTTCCTCCACTGCAATTTATAATTGAATTAGCTTACTTATTTCCTAGTAAAAACATTCCAGCATTATGATACTATGATAAGGTTAAGATGTGAAGGTATTTTTTACCATTTACTGTAGAAAACCTACCTTATTTTCAGATTTATAACAACCTTTTCAAATTCACTAAGGAAAAGTGTCTATGTCTTATAGATTGAAAAGCTCATCTTTACCAGTTAATTTACATTTTATTTTTTCCTAAAATAAAAGGCTCTCCATATCTGTAGGTGCACAGTTTGACTTAATTATCCTATGTTATATATTCTAAATAATTATATGAAAGTTAATGGCAATTTAAACAAATAAAATGATTGCTATTTATTAACTTCATCATATTTCACTGAGGTTTTCCTTACTTTAGGCTTCCTTGATGCCTGCAATGTATGCTAAAAGTAAATTTTTATGTGGAAAACTTAAAATATTTGAAAATGATGCTTATTGTTTGTCAGGCTTTGCCACTGTTAGCATGACTCAGTACCCACAGAGTCTGTCATCTAGGGATATGAAGCATATGATTTCTCTGATCGAAAACATTTCATATGCCTTAAAAGTCAAACAATGCAAAGATGTGATATTTGGAATACCAGTTATATAATAATGGAGAATGACTTAGCTTTTAAAACAACTGCTTTAAACATGACACATTTAAATCTAATTTGTGACTTTCATATGTTTTCACAACTTTCACAGTCACTAAATAATTTGAGTAAAGCAAATTGGTTTCAGACCAATTACAGCTTGGAAAGATTGATTATAAATTTTGAATAATATGTAACAAAGAAAATTTGGTCATTTGATTATATACCTCTTCTCCAAGATCAAGTAAATACTTTATCAATTGGAAAAAGAAAGAAAAGCAAAAAGTAAAAAAAGAGAAAGCAACACTGCTATAGAGAACATACTTTTTTCTAAATGGAATCCAGCAGCAAACACAAAGAAAATTGAAGATACTATTAAAAAATACAATTTAGTATTAATATTGACCACATGTTTATAAATTCACATAATTTTATAAAACATATTCACTTCCAAGTATAAAACACACATAATACAAAAAAGATTATTATATTTTAAATTGTTAAAATTTCCTCAATAGTTTTTCCACACCCGATGATTACTCTCAATCGCAACAATATAATTATAAATGATGTTTATTTCCAAAATAGATTATTTTTGTTGTGTGTTTTATTCAATTAGGCAGAAAATTATAAGATTTTACCAGGGTGATTCAGAGTAGCCTGGAAGAAATGTTTATGTAGACAATACTAAATCAAAGATAGAAAATTAAAAATGTACAGTTAAATTTATTGGAAACTTAAAATTCTTTAAAAAATTATAGTTAAGTAAATAAATCAACTAAATTTTTCCTTTCTCCTTCATATTGCAGAGTGTAGTATTCCAGCGGGTTTACAATGCAGAATTCCCATTTTTATACTAATTTTAACTTGACTTTTATATATCAATATTAAGGAGAGGAAAAATAAGTGTGATTTTCTCCAGCTCTATATCCCTCCAAGGAAAGCTTCGGAACTGAAATCCTAATCAGTGAGCTACATTCGTAATATTTTTGTCTCAAATGAATTTGGAGTCCTCTGTAGTATTTCCAAAGTTGCAGAGCAGAAAAGAGGTTACCAATAAAATTGGGTAGTTCTCATCCCAATTACAGAATTAGGCCAAGTTATGAGATATGCAACAAATATCCACTCAGAAAGACTGAATATTTAAATATTTTAATTTATGCAATATTAGCCTATTGCTCAGTTACAGTATTTTGGAAATTTTTCTTTAAAACAATGTGTCAAACTTGTGGTTAGATGACATTACTGACTCATTTTGCACTTGATCAAAACAATGCATAAAACAAAGCAATATAAGTTATAAAGCGTTTTAAAATTGAAATAAGAGATCTTTATTTCTGTTGCATATCAAATGGGATTTATTTACTTCCTTTTCTCAAAAACATCATGTAGAAAACATTTCTACCCTATAAAAACTACTAGTAACATTAACATCAATGACTTACAAGTAGATACAGGTAAGATGAAACATAGATTAACTCATACCACCAAAGTCACAAGGCCAAGTTTAATCCCATTATGTAACTATTTTCTATCACTAAGCATAGTCCAGCTATAAGTGTAAAAGGATGATGAAAAGTATTGCTAAAACATTAAGTAAAAATATATTGAAAAGAACTCTTAAAGACAAGGAATACAAGAACACATCAATTTGACATCACACTTTATGTTCAGCCCTTTAGTGAAAAAAAAAGTTTTCTAATTAATATTTCATTTGCCTTGGGGACAAGTACATAATGTAGTCATCAATTTTCTTAGATTCTGAAATACCATTCATTTATGTACATATTTTCTCTATTCAAATGTACTATTCATATCACTTGTCAATTTGCATATATTAAATCATCATGCATAATTTACCATATTTTGAATATTTTATTAATAATGGCCCTTTTCTACAATTTTTTATGTGCACTTAAATTTTAAACACTCAAACATTCAAAGACTTAAAAATCAACACTTGAATTTTAAAATACTATTTGTATGAAATGAAATATTTAATTACAAATGTTAACTATGTTATTGCTGTGACTATTGGGATAGATAGTGGGCAGGTAGTATAAGCTATTTTGTTAATAAATAAAATTTTAAAATGAATCAATGGAATGTTCTTTTGGATCTACTTTATTACTTCATTTCATTTAAATTTAGCATAAACTTTACTTCACCAGCTAATTCCTTAGTTGTTCTTCTCCATTAACTCCTGACTACTTTAACTCTGGATCCCAAGCATGTCGATGTTTGGTTTCAGAAGTTGCCGCATGTCAATGTTTGGTTTCAGAAGTTGCCACATTAACAATATGATCCTTGAAGCTACAATCATGCTAACCAATTTTGACAATTTTATATTTTATAGGGCCTAGTTCTGACATTCTATTGCTATTTAATTTATAAATATTTTTAAAAATCTTGTTACAAAATTAAAAATAGACCTCTAGAAAATAAATTAAAAGGTTTTTTTTGTTTGTTTTTTTTGTTTTTTGAGATGGAGTCTCACTCACTGTATCACTCAGTCTAGAGTGCAGCAGCATGATCTCGGCTCACTGCAACCTCTGCTTCCAGGTTCAAGCGATTCTGCTGCCTCCGTCTCCCAAGTACCTGAGAATACAGGTGCCCACAACCACGCCCGGATAATTTTTGTACTATTAGTAGAGATGGGGCTTTGCCATGTTGGCCAGGCTGGCCTCAGCTCCTGACCTAGGTGATCCACTCATCTTGGCCTCCCAAAGTTCTGGGATTACAGGCATGAGCCACTGTTCCCTGCTAAATTAAACGTTTTTATATGAAAAAGATATACACAAAGTAAAGATACTTTTACAATATAAAATTGAATTATAATTGAGAAAAATATCTGCAGCCATATTAGAATAGTTCTATTTCAATAGTTAGCAAAAGAGTTGTTAGTTCTGCTAAGTAAAAAAAATTTCAACACTTGTTAAAATGGTTGAGGATCACTTTATTTAAGATTAAAATGATAGGTGTCAAGATGATTCTAATAGGGAAGAAAGATAAGATTCAACTCTGAACACAGCAAAGATATCTGGAAAGTGTAGCTTATGAGCAGAGTGAAGGTTTGTCGATTAATACAAATTACTAAGAGGAGGCATCAAGGATAACGGATTTCTTTTTAGCTAACTTAAGAGGATTCTTGCTGAAGGCAAGCCAGAGTGATCAGATATCAAGAGTGGGAGATTCACTGTAAACTAACTTAGCTGGATTCTTGCAACAGCTGGATTAGGCAGTGAAAAGACAGGGTCCAAGAACAAAGCAGAGTCGAAAACAGTGCTCCTAGAAGCCTGACTAAAGCTTAGACAAAAAGAAAGTCTTTGTCAGTTCAAAAGTCACTTTCTATACTTATGATTTGGCCATGAATATCCCTATCTTTACTTAGTTTGGAGGAGTGAACACAGCAGCATGTATGTTATGGAAAAAAAGAGATTCAGAAAAAATTACTTACATAAGTTTGAAAGGCAAGATGAATCTGGCCATATGGCAAAATCCAACAGAACTCTTCTGGTTATGAGTAATTTGTAAAATAATTCATACATTGGTATTAGATATATGTAAATGTTAGCATGCTCATTCTTCAAAATGGAAAAAGTGAAATACAAAGACAAACGTAGTAAAGCAATTGATTTTAGTTTTTGTGAGAAGTTGTTCTTCTAAAGTATGTTACATGACTCTATGCCCTCAGTTTGAATCTCTCATTGAACCATATGTAAATTAACTAATAAAATGAACTTTGAATTATATATGCCACTGTGTGCAAATTAACATTCATTGACTGTATGTGTGTGTAAATATTGGCCATTAATATAAACACAGCCATTTACATCTTCATAAAGAGAATAACATTTCCAAATACAAATTCCTTCTAAAATTGGACTCATATCAATTGAGAGTATTTCAAATAATTACTAAACTGATTTACTTGAACAAATATAGAAAATATTATCTAAGCTATGTGTACCTATTTTATTACATTCCTAGAAATTAGGGAAAACATTTATTTCCTTTGATTGAATATGAGTTTCTGACTTAACAAAATATATAACAGTGAGTCACTAAAATGAAAACTTTGACCAAGGATGGAAAGTGTTCTGAATCATCTAAAAGACATTTTCGTTGCAGTTAACATTTGCCTGTGTAGAACAGATTAATATTTAAATATATTCCTTTCATTTAACAAAATTTAGCAAATGTAGAATTTTCTATTGGGTCATTTCTTCTGAAGTTTCTTCTCTGTTGACCCTCCTCCCACTTCATATTGCAAGCTGTGACATCATACCTCATTTATCACATTCATATCTAAGGCAAACTAAATAGAATCAGGATGATAGGCTTGTACATTTATCCTTTTTTTACAGAAACCTCTAGAGAAATGTCCAGCTGTATTGTATCTCACCTATAAAAGGTGGTTCACATTTCCAAATATTCATGGATAGAAAAATCAAGAAAAGGAGCTGTTATGAATGCATGACAGCAAACATAATTTGGGGCTTAGACTCATAACCAAATAGAAGTTCTGTAAGTAAGAAATTAAGAGAAAATTACTATTAGGCAGGCAAAATTCATGTTGGTATATCCTTATGTATATAACTAGAAATATATTGCTAATTTTAATAAGCTTACTTTCAAAAATGTATTCTATGTTTTATGATTATATTTTAACATGTGTTCATTAACTGTGTGTGTTCCTATACCTTGGCATATTTGGATATGATTTTTAGCAATAAATAGTGGGGCAAGATGGAAAATCTGAAGTTTTAGAAAAACTAAATATAAGACAAAAATAATATACATTCAACTAAAAAGGAGTTGGCAACAAACTTCTCTGATTCTATATCAAATTTGCAAAAAAATGGAATACGTATCAGTAATTATTGACTACCATAGAGAAATATTAATAATAAATAGTCATAAAATAAATTAGTTAATGGAAAATGATAGATATTAATTATTGAATGATAAAGCACACGTAAAACAAAATGATAGTAGAAATAATCATACGCTCAAACATAACAATCTGTATGTAGAAGTCTAGGCTTTCCAAATTACAGCTGGTTACTCACAAAATCCTTGAAAAGAGTGAGAAGTTGATGGGGGTGATTATATTTTTAAGCTATGAAGCCAGGTAGTGTGATGTTTCATCTCAGTACCACTATAAAATAAAGTTTCAATCCTGTTCATGTCACTCTTAATTTTCACTACCTTTTTAAGTAGGGAAAACTCGTGTCCATCCCTTCTCTTATTCATCTCTTTCTAAAGCAATATTTTAACTGGTTGATTACTTAACATCACTGCAACTATTTTCCCCTTCATTTAAGAACATAATTAACCAATTATGTGGGCATGTTTATTTTACACTTCAATTTTGGCACAAGGAGTGTGACACATATTGGCTTCTTTCTTTCGTTTGCCCTATTAAATCCGTGAACACCTATCTTTAAGATGTATCAGATTACTTTTACCCCTTATTAGCCATGTCTAGGCAGCTACCAAAGCACTGGATCTTTGGAATAGCTTCGTAAATGACGACCCTATTTCTCTCACTTTGATTCCTAGAGGCTGTTTTCCAGTCAGGAGTCAGAATGATTATAAAACCTAAATCAAATAATTTCACAGTTTTGCTCATAGCTTTCTAATTTTTCCCCTTCTCAAGGTAAAACCTAAAACCTTGTCATTGCTTGTGAAAGCAACAATATGGGATCCTTCTCCCTACCTCTCCCAACTTCTTTTATCACAGCCCTCATTGCTTTGGTCATTCTATCCTTAATAGCCTCTTGACATTTCTTGGAAATGCCAAGATTCACCCACCTTAGAAACCACTTTGCTTTTCTATCTTTAAAAGAGCTATGTGCTGCAGACATTTGCTTGCTACTCTACTTACTTCTGGATATCTAAGCTGAATTATTTTTAGAGGCAGACCGTCACTCTGGATCTGCATTCAAATTTCACCCTAGAACTTATCCACATATTAGTATTGCATTTCTTTTTTAAATTTTTCATTACCTTTCTCCCCCAAAAAGAAATAACATAAGCTCTTTTAGTCAGGGACAGCTATTTATTTATTTATTTATTTATTTATTTTTATTTTAGTTTTACCCTGGCATGAAGACACATTTCTGGCATAGAGCAAATGATTAATAAATATTTGTTGAATAATCTTGCATAAGTTAATCCTTAATTTGTCCACTGTTGATTCATTTTATTTTGAAATCAATGACAATAAAAAAGAATTGTACTTCTATTTTGTACTTTTTTACTCAGAGTAAATATTTATTGAGATTTAATTTGTGCCCTGTAAACTGCTAAACTCCTAAATCCATTAGGAATATTTCTCCCACGAGGTAAATATTTACTCTTCATTGAGGATATAACCAGCAAAGCAGAAACTTAGTCTAGGACTTACAAACCATCTGATTTTTTTGATGTGGAACAGGTAACATCAAGGTGAAAATAACTAAGAAACAAAGCAAGGAATAGTGATGAAAGTATTAGCACTAGCAGGAACTAATACTTTCCTCATGATAGTAAGGTCAATGGGAGAAACTAAAGTTTCAGATATCCAGTAACGAGCCATTTCATGGTAGAAATACTGCTGGTGAGAAATGGGACCAGGGAGAAATATGATCTCTGATGTAGGTGTCATTAGAAGCAGAGAAAACAAACAAACAAAAACAGAAGTGGCCCTTCTCCTTGCCTTTTCCTGCCCTTCAATCTTTGGCTTTTACCTTCCCTTGCCTGAATCTGCCCAAAGACTAGATGACAAGGAAGCATGGGAAATGCAGATTTCTGTTACAGTGAAAAAATAAAACTGCTGAGGAAATTAATCTGAGAGCAAACTAATTTTCATCAGCATATTAATATTATCATGTCATTTTACAGATTAAAAAATTAGAGTTCAGGGGCCAGGCACTGTTGCTCACGCCTGTAATCCCAGCACTTTGGGAGTCTGAGGTGGGCGGATCGTGAGGTCAGGAGATCGAGACCATCCTGGCTAACATGGTGAAAGCCCGTCTCTACTAAAAATACAAAAAAACATGTGTCTGTTGGCTGTATGAATGTCTTCTTTTGAGAAATGTCTGTTCATATCCTTTGCCCACTTTTTGATGGGGTTGTTTGTTTTTTTCTTGTATATTTGTTTGAGTTCTTTGTAGATTCTGGATATTAGCCCTTTGTCAGATGAATAGATTGCAAAAATTTTCTCCCATTCTGTAGGTTGCCTGTTCACTCTGATGGTAGTTTCTTTGGCTGTGCAGAAGCTCTTTAGTTTAATGAGATCCCATTTGTCAATTTTGGCTTTTGCTGCCGTTGCTTTTGGTGTTTTAGACATGAAGTCCTTGCCCATGCCTATGTCCTGAATGGTACTACCTAGATTTTCTTCTAGGGTTTTTATGGTATTAGGTCTAACATTTAAGTCTCTAATCCATCTTGAATTAATCTTCGTATAAGGAGTAAGGAAAGGATCCAGTTTCAGCTTTCTATTTATGGCTATCCAATTTTCCCAGCACCATTTATTAAATAGGGAATCCTTTCCCCATTTCTTGTTTCTCTCAGGTTTATCAAAGATCAGATGGCTGTAGATGTGTGGTATTATTTCTGAGGACTCTGTTCTGTTCCATTGGTCTATAGCTCTGTTTTGGTACCAGTACCATGCTGTTTTGGTCATCATCACTCGCCATCAGAGAAATGCAAATCAAAACCACAATGAGATACCATCTCACACCAGTTAGAATGGCCATCATTAAAAAATCAGGAAACAACAAGTGTTGGAGAGGATGTGGAGAAATAGGAACACTTTTACACTGTTGGTGGGATTGTAAACTAGTTCAACCATTATGGAAAACAGTATGGCGATTCCTCAAGGATCTAGAACTAGATGTACCATATGACCCAGCCATCCCACTACTGGGTATATACCCAAAGGATTATAAATTATTCTACTACAAAGACACATGCACACGTATGTTTATTGTGGCACTATTCACAATAGCAAAGACTTGGAATCAACCCAAATGTCCATCTGTGACAGACTGGATTAAGAAAATGTGGCACATATACACCATGGAATACCATGCAGCCATAAAAAAGGATGAGTTTGCATCCTTTGTAGGGACATGGATGCAGCTGGAAACCATCATTCTTAGCAAACTATCACAAGAAGAGAAAACCAAACACCGCATGTTCTCACTCATAGGTGGGAACTGAACAATGAGATCACTTGGACTCGGGAAGGGGAACATCACACACTGGGCTTATCATGGGGAGGGGGGAGGGGGGAGGGATTGCATTGGGGAGTTATACCTGATATAAATGATGAATTGATGGGTGCTGACGAGTTGATGGGTGCAGCACACCAACATTGCACAAGTATACATATGTAACAAACCTGCACGTTATGCACATGTACCCTAGAACTTAAAGTATAATAAAAAATAAATAAAAAAATAAAAAAATAAAAAAAAATAAAAATACAAAAAAAGATTAGCTGGGCGTGGTGGCGGGCGTAGGTAGTCCCAGCTGCTCGGGAGGCTGAGGCAGGAGAATGGCGTGAATCCGGGAGGAGGAGCTTGCAGTGAGCCGAGATCGCGCCACTGAACTCCAGCCTGGGCGACAGACTCTGTCACAAAAAAAAAAGAAAAAGAAAAAAAAAACAGCAGCCTATACCTAGCATATGGGCTGGCATATAGTTGGCACTCAATGACTGTCTTTTGAAAGTTATTATTCCCTTGAGGCTGTTACAATTCCGAAATGAGATGGAGCAAAGTTTGTGATAGTTGTGATTGCACTTATAATTCATTTATAGGTGTTGAATTCTCCGTAAGTATAATCCAGGTACTTCACTTCCATTTATCCTTTGTAACATTTACTTAATACACACTTTGTGCCCTTATCGAACTTTTCTGTTATATTTTTAAAAGGTCTATTTGCCCTACTGGTCAACTGGAGAAGTATTTTTTTTTTTTATTCAAAGTTATGAAAAGGACTTCCTCATTCTATTATTTTTACACAAATATTTATTACAAATATATAGATTACTTACAAAGCTACTTATCTGATGATTTACAAAATGATTTCAAAACAATTTAAAGTTATGTGGTGTGCTTTCTGTACAAATAACCCACATACTAAGTAATTTATAAAAATCCATAAAATAGGAAATTAACTTAAAGGTCACTAGGCTCTCAGAAGAATAAATGACCTTTGATGCTGGAAATCACTTACTGTTTTTCCAGGTTTTGCATAATATATTATGTATCACTGCTCTCAAGATATTTCTTATAAAAATTAAAAGAAAACACACAGAATGAAATGTTATAAAATATGTAAAATGTTAGAAACTCATAATTATATGAATACCTAAAGCATGGCACTGGAAAAATAATTAAAAGATAAAAGGACATTTATCTTAAATGGCAGTAATTTTCATGTTTATTTGAAATAAACATAGATAGAAATTCTGAAAAAAGAATGATAAAGTGAACTCAGAGTAGAAAAATCCTTTAGTAGTGAAATAACAGATAAAACAGGACTGAAATCTTTTAAATAATGTACTTACCTTACTTAGTTTTGAAAAGACCGTCATCACATATAAAAGGTCAATTTTATGTCCAGAGCAATGATGGTCTTGGTTTAAGCCAAAATTCTGAGTAGAGGGTTTTTAGAGTGTTGGCTGTGGTAACATGTGTTAAACTTTTTTCAACATAGCTAACGCAAAACTTTTAAGTAAAATATATGTTATGCCTGTCTCTACCTGCCATGCCTCTCAGATGTTATATCCTTATCTTATAACATCTGACTGCTCTGTGATGGCCATGAAATCCCTGCTAGGAATTAGGAATCCATTCCTGTTGCAGGGTACTCTTCATCACCTTCAAATTGTTTATGCACGGTGTAATTTTGAAGGCTATATACTTTATATATTTAACATTTAAAAGGCAAATATTGATGCTATTTATTCACAACGAAGTATATACACATTTAAATATTAATCCAATATACATGTATTTGGTGCACATTACATGCTGAGTACTTTTCCAGGCCCTGAGGCTAGAGCTGGGCACAACACAGACAAGTCCTTGCTTTGTGAAGCAGAAAACAGATGACTTCCAATAAAGTGCTAAGTTATGCTTTGGAAAAATAAAATTAGAAAAGCAGCTAGAAGGTGTACCAGAGATGACGAGAAACTGAGAAGAGAGGTTGCTGTTATATAGAGAGGGCAGGGAAGGCTTCCAGCTAAAAAGCAGCATTTTACCAACGATCTGAAGGATATATGAAGCCCTAAGATCTCTAATGAGATATCACTGAAGTAGAAAGGCTTTTTTTGCAAGAGCAATAAAACATAAAATATTGATGATTTTGACAATAAATGACTTAGGATTTTTGAAAGAAAAATGACAAACTAGGTTGACACCATGGCCTCTCATTTGTTATTTACTTTAAGTCTAATTTATCTACTTACATAAAGGATGCAATTTTTGTTTTATTATACCTTTGCTATGATCCATAATTCAAATAAAAACTATGAAGCTTTAGCACCGTACCTGGTATATATGAAAATATTCAGTAAATGTCAATTATTATCACAACTTTAAAAACAAAAATAAAGGGAAAAAGATGAGATTTGACTAAATTGTGACCATGTTTTCTTAAATGAGTATTATCAATACATGTTTTTTCCAAATGGCTTTATTCAATTTTATAATTTTAAAACATCTTAATGCATTCTAATTTTCCTCATTTATTGGAGTTAACATTTACTTTAATCAATAAAATTTTGATCTTATTTTTCTCTGTTTTGAAGACCTTTAAATTATGGATTTCACATTTTCACAAGATAATTTTTAGAATTTTTATAGATATCCAATTGGGGTGCTTTCCTATTTTTGGGATATTCCCTTTTACTAATACTGCTTTCGTATTTCTCCTTTCTGTAATGCAGCTTAGCTTCTTTTGTTGCAGAGAATGTGAACAATATCTGAAATTATACTATGGCAATACGAAAGTTGTCATGTTGCCTATGCCAACTGTTGTGCTAATTTTATTATTTCAGTAGTGCCTGGTATAAAGTTTGGGTCTATCATGGTGATGTGCTGATGTACCTTATATATACCTTTGCTATATTGCTTCACATACTGCCTTTTTTACAAATGGAAGGTTTGTGGCAACCCTGCATTGAGAAAGTCTACTAGAGGCATTTTGCTTACAGCATGTACTCACTCCATGTCTCTGTGTCACATTTTGGTAATTCTCACAATATTGCAAGCTTTTTCACTATTGTTATATCTGTTGTGGTGATCTGTATTCGGTGATCTTTGATGTTACTACTGTAATATGGGGAGAAACCACAAACCATACCTTTAAGAGATAGCAACTTAATCAATACATGTTATGTGTCTTCTGACTACTCCACTGAACGGACCCTCCCTGTCTCTCTCCTTCTCTTAGTGACTCCAATTTGTAAGACACAGCAGTGAAATTAGGCCATTTAATAACTTTATAATGGGCTCTAAGTGAGCCAGTGTAAGAAAGAATTTCATGTGTGTTACTTTAAGTCAAAAGCTAAAAGTACTTTTAAGCCTGGTGAGGAAGACATGTCAAAAGCCAACTTAGACCTAAAGCTAGAACTCTCGTTTTGAACAGTTAGCCAGGTTGTGAAGACAAAGAAAAAATTCTTGAAGGAAATCAAAACTGCTACTCCAGTGAACACAGGAACAAAAAGAAAGAGAAACAGCCTTATTGCTGAGATATAGACTGTTTTGGTAGTTTGGCCAGAAAATCAAATCAGCTGCAACATTATCTTCAGCCAAAACATAATCTAGACCAAAGCCCCAATGCTCTTCAATTCTATGAAGGCTGAGAGAGGGAAGAGAAAACTGCAGAAGGAAAATTGGAAGCTGACAAAGGTTGGTTCTTAAGGTGGAAGGAAATAAGCCATCTTAACAACATAAAACTGGAAAGTGAAACAGGAACTGCTGATGAAAAAGCTTCAGCAAATTATTCAGAAAATTTAGATAAAATAATTGATGAATGTGGCTACCCTAAACAACATATTTTCAATGTAGACAAAACAGTTTTATATTGAGAGAAGATTTCATCTAAGCCTTTCATAGCTAGAGGGGAGAAGTCAATGCCTGGCTTCAAAGCTTCAAATGAGAGACTCATGCTCTTGTTAGGGGTTAGTGCAGCTAGTGACTTTCAGTTGAAGCCAATGCTTATCTACCATTTGAAAATCCTAGAGCTCTTAAGAATTATGCCAAATCTACTCTGCCTGTCTCTGTAAATGAAGCAATAAAACCTTTATGACAGAACACCTGTTTATAGCATGGTTTACTGAATACTTTAAGCCCACTGTTGAAACATACTAATCCAAAAATAAGATACTTTTTCATATATCACCACTTGTTGACAATGTACCCGGTCACCCAAGAGCTCTGATTAATGTTGTTTTATGCAACCTAACACAACACCAATTCTGTAGCCCATGGATCAAGAAGTAATTTTGACTTTCAGGTCTTAAAACTTAATAAATACATTTTGTAAGGTTGTAGCTGTTATAGATAGTGATTCCTCTGATGGATCTGAAAAATCTTCTGGAAAGGATACACCATTCTAGATACTATTAGGAACATTTGTTGGAAGAACCTTCATGGTAGAAGGCCAAAGTATCAACATTAGTAGGAGTTTAGAACAAGTTGCTTCCAACCTCCATGGATGACTTTGTGGGGTTCAAGACTTCAGAGGAGGAAGTAATTGCAGATGTAGTGGAAATAGCTAGAGAACTAGAATTAAAAGTGGAGCCTAAAGATGTCACTGAATTGCTGTAATCTTGTAATAAAACTAACAGATGAGGAGTTGCTTCTTATAAATTAACAATGAAAGTGGTTTCCTGAGATGGAATCCACTCTTGGTGAAGATACTGTGAACATTATTGAAATAACAATGATGATTTAGAATAGTACCTAAATGTAATTGATAGAGAGGTGGCAGGATTTGAGAATATTGCCTCCAATTTTGAATGAAGTTTTACTGTGAATAAATACTATCAAATGATATTTTATGCTACAGAGAAGTCTTTCAAGGAAGAGTCATTCAATGCAGCATACTTCATTGTTGTCTTAAGAAATTCTGCTCACTCCTATAATCCCAGTACTTTGGGAGGCTGAGGTCAGGAGTTGGAGACCAACCTGGCCAAGGTGGTGAAACCCCATATCTACTAAAAATGCAAAAATTAGTCAGGTGTGGTGGCAGGCGACTGTAATCCTGGCTACTCAGTAGGCTGAGGGGGGAGAATTTCTTGAAACCGGGAGGCGTACATTGCAGTGAACTGAGATCGCGCCATTACATTCCAGACTGCGTGACCGAGTGAGACTCTGTCTCAAAAAAAAAAAAAAAAAGAAAGAAAAAAAAGAAAGAAAGAAAGAAAGAAATTCCCACAGCCACCCCAACCTTTAGCAGTCACAACCCTGATGAGTCAGCAGCCGCCAATATTGAGGTAAGACCCTCCAACAACCAAAACGTTATGACTCACTGAAGGCTCAGATGATTAACATTACTTAGCAATAAAGCTTTTCTAAATTGAGATAAGTACATTATTTGTTTAAACACAATACTATTACACACTTTACAGTATAGTGTAAACATAAATTTTATATGCACTGAAAAACCAAAAATTTTTGTTGACTTGTTTTATTGTGATTGTTGCTTTATTGTGGTGGTCTGGAACAAAACCCACACAGTATCTTCAAGTATGTCTCAAATATGTAGAGAATTGTTAAAAATTCTTAGCAAATTTTGCAAAATTTATCACCTTATACATACTCACTCAATATTTTATTTAGAGAGTACATCTTGATTATTAAGGACTTTCTTAGCTTTATTGATTATGTATTAAATAAATCCTCAGTGTTTCAATCATAATTTATTTTTAAAACTTAATTTGAATAAATGTACAATATTGCATGCATGCTGTTATCATAACACATTTAAAAAATTTAGCAGCATCCAATATTTCTTGTTTTACTGTTATCATATTCTGAAAATTAAACCCTAATGGTCATACTTTTTACATAAGCTCTCATTTGATTTTACTTTCAAAGATTATGGTCAAGTTCTCTCACTATGTAGGCTCTTTATCAATCATATATTTCTAGTTTCGTAAATAACACAGCATGTTTCTTACTTCAAAATAGCATAAACTTGAAATTAAAGTAGATTCCCATTTAGGTACATTTGAATAATTTAAAGTAAATATCTTACATTGCAGAGCTAGACAAATTATGTTTGTTTATTTTTTGTATTTTGGTTTGCTTTTGGTTCTTTTAGGTCTTTAGTTAGCTTTAAAAAAACAAAATAAAACACTTCACAAGTGTTCTCTCTCAAATATATGTACAAGCTAAATGTGGTTTGCTTTCAGCCACAGCTGACCCTTGAACACATGTGTGGACTATGCAGGTCCACTTATATGCATATATTTTTTTCAACCAAACTTAATCAAAAATGTGGTGCTTTCTGTAGGGTTGCCTTTTCCTTTAAACAGGTTCCACAGGGCCAGCTGGGAAACTTGAGTATATGTGGATTTTGGTACATGAAGATGCCCCGGAATTGATCCCCACCTATATGGAGGGATAACTATATGCTGTGTTTGCTAGATTCACCAGCCAGAGATAATATACTATTATATAATACTTTAGATTTATACAATTAGCTAATATATTTGGCACAGTATGACTCACATCAAGTTACACACTCAGTACATGTCTGACTTAGCTTCTTTATCTGTAATCTTAGAATACTTTTTTTCCTGAATACATATCTTGATGATGAGGATCTTACAAAACAATTTATGTCAAAGACTAGGCATGTGCTAGTTAGTTTTAAGCATTCTTTAGCAACTAATCTCCAGGGACACTACCTTCAACTCTTAATGTTTGAGAAAAGTTAGTTTTTAAATGGCCCACATTTTTGTGTTAATTTTTAAAAACATATTGAAGACTGTAGGAAGGAACTGGAAAGATACTGAGACATCTGAAAATAATAGGAAATAATCTATTTTATATTAAGAAAATTTAACAAAAATAAAATTAAAAATTCTCTGGAAGAAGAAATTAATTCAACCTCATATATTTCTCAGGCAATTTATTCAATAATGAGGTCACTTGATTTACTTCATGTGTACATTTCAGTGAATGACTGCATGTCTAAAATATATTTCATACATTTTTACTGAGATTATTCACACTTCTATCTTCATGTTTTGGTACAAAATATTTTAGACAAACTATTATAGTTGTTCATGTCTAATTGTCATTTTAGTTATAAAAATAATGCTCGAGTTAAAAACAAAATAATTTTAATAAAGAAGTGTGAGAAGTAATATATAACCTCTGAGTCAGTAAGAATCTAGCAAAGGTTTATAGATCACATTCATTAAACATTCTTACCTTCACTGTAAGTGGCTCTAATTAAGAATGATCATATAAAAAGATCTTTTCATTTTTCTTGGCTGTTTCTAGTTTACCCAAATCTCACCAATTATTTCTTCTATACTGTTGGTTCATGAGTTCGTGGCTATACGTAGTTAGTAATTACTTAAAATCAGAATTTATTTTTACATTTTATGAAACATAATTCAGTTCACCTTTGCTTTTCTCCCACTAGGTTGATATATTATTGAACTACAATAATTTTAAAAAGAAAGATCACACTAAGCTAAAAATAAGGAATCATTTAAATGACAGAATGATTTTGTCTGAATAAAGACACAACATCATATATAGAGAAGATAAAATTAGCTAATTCATAGATTTGGATGATATGAAGTAGATTATTTTATGTTTTTTAAATAAGTAGCATGTTAAGTGAGACAGAAAATTATTTTAATAAAATAAAAAATATATAAAAGCTTTAAAATTCATGCAAGTATTTAAATGAAAGAAGAAATCAGACAATGTAAGTCTTGCCAAGTTTCAGTCAGGGATTATTGCTTGGATGACATTTGCTATATTTGTATTCCTCTGTCTTGTTATTTTTTTTTTTCTATTAGTTGAATACAAAAATTTCAAACATGAAACTAAAAGAAACCAGCAAAATAACATCATTATGGGCTGACATATTTTTGGTGTGTAAAGGTGTATTACTAATATGATACATATTGTAAAAACCATCAATAATAACTTAAAATTGTAATATTTAACAATAAAATTACTATGTTTTATAATTAACTATGTTAACTATATCATTAACTATATTAATGACACTGATACTGCATAAAAATATATTTGTAAAACAGATAAAAGATGGGGAAGGGTAGCATTAGGAGAAATACCTAATGTAAATGATGAGTTAACAGGTGCAGCAAACCAACAGGGCACATGTATACATATGCAACAAACCTGCACATTGTGCACATGTGCCCTAGAACTTAAAATATAATAAAAAAGTTGTAAAGATAAATTTTGTCTAGAATTCAACTAACAGGCACCTAGACATTTTTAAGGATGATTAAAATTTGAAGATGAAATTTGAATGTTAACATACATTAAAATAATGGAAATGCCAAATAAATATAATTTTAAAACTATAACAATTTCAAAATTCAAAAAAAAGTTTTATATTATTATGTCATAGAATATTTTTATTTTTTAAAGGCACTTTTTTCTTGTGATTAAAAGTATGTTTTCTCTTAAAGCTATGTATTTCTCTACATTTATAAAACTGTTTTTTTATTTAAAAAACAAATTGTCTTTCTTTTTCTATTCCTATTTTATTTCTTTAAAAATATTTTTTAGACTTTTGGCCATTTTTCTTAACTTGATTATATAGCACTAAAGTAACTTATAAAATACTATAGTTATATAAATTTTGATAGGATGTTAGTGGAAATTTATATGCTATTCTGTTAGTTTATTAAATTAATGTTTATTTTTATACAAACAATTATTTTCACTCAATGTGTTTGGCTTCTAAAATGAATAATAAACAATCATAAAATAATTATACAAAATTATATAGATAAATAAGAGCAGAAATTGTATGTATGTATGTACGTATGTATGTATTTTGAGATGGAATCTCGCTCTGTCACCCAGGTTGGAGTGCAGTGGCACGATCTCGGCTCATTGAAAACTCCACCTCCCAGATTCACAACATTCTCCTGACTCAGCCTCCTGAGTTGCTGGGATTACAGGTGCCCGCCACCACACCAGGTTAATTTTTTTGTTATTGTTATTCTTATTTTTATTTTTAGTAGAGATGGGGTTGCACTGTGTTAGACAGGATGGTCTTGATCTCCTGATCTCATGATTCACCCGCCTTGGCCTCCCAAAGTGCTGAGATTGCAGGCGTGAGCCACTGCACTCAGCCAGAAATTGTATATTTTTAAATACACTAATAATCTTAATAGTGCATCTGGTGTACTTATATCAATTACTGAGAAAGGTGTATTAGAATCACTTCAATAATTTTGTTTTTAAAAAGCTATCCAATGAAGAGACACTAGACCTTCCTCTTTCTTCCTAGTGAAAATACAATGAAAAGGCAGCTGCCTGCAAGCCAGAAAGAGCCCTTACCAAGAATAGAATCTGCTGGCACCTTTAACTTGGACTTGCCAGCCTACAGAACTAAAAAATAAATGTCTGTTTTGATCAAGTGCCAAGATGTCTTACTAGAAGCAGCTAGTGTGCTCCACTCTCATGAAAAGGAAATAGAGTGGCCAGTAAACACTAGCACTTCAACTGGATCTTCCAGGAGGACCTGTTGGGATTCAGCAAGAAAGCAACAGAAGCCATGGAGAACAAAAAGAGCAAGACAGAACAGGCACCAACCCAGGACTGGGTGGAGCCAAGGGAGGATCCCCACCACAAAGAAATAGTGAGTGAGAGAAAGCCCCCATGGTCACATACTTTTGTCATGGATCTTTGCAATCATGGGCTCAGGACCCTCCCTGAGTCCCTCCCCCTGGAGCCTTCAGACTAACAAGGAGAACTGCATAGAATCTGGTAGAGCTCCAGATCAGGCACATGAGATGTCCCAGGGATCTTAGACACCTAAGCACCCCAGTGCTAGTCGCCTTGGCTTCACCAACAAAGAAGGATAAGTTCTCTGCATGCAGAAGGTTAGTGGCTACATTCATGGTTCTGAGAAGCAGAGGAACTGCATGGCTTGTCTCTGCTAAATCTCTCCAGGCAAAGCACACTGACCTGGAACTCCAGAACAGGCATGAAACAGCTACTTGAACTCTTAGACTGGTAGCAGCTCTCCATTTCTCTGGGATGAAGCTCCCAGACGCAATAGACATGTCTGCTGTCTTTGCTGCTATTGCGGCTCCAGCCACTACCCAGCTGCCTTCAGGTTCAGGAAGGAGTGAAGAGCACTATGACTATTGTGGGCCTCCAGCACAGGGCAGCTGCCTTCTGGAAAAGCAGCCATATAGTTTTCTAATGTGAGCTACGGTCCCTTCTACTCCTCACTGGTCAGGGCCTCCTGGCCTGAGCCTCCAGCACAGTCACCTACCTCAGCCTGAGAACTTGGGCCATACACAGAATTGCATTTTCCTAGGACAGAGTTCTCATAGGTATAAAACAGGCCTGACATTTTTGCCTGCTACAGCCCCTGCCCATAATGCCCTCAGGTCAAGAGACAGCAAAGAGCTTAAAGACTACAGCAGGTCTTCAACTCAGCATAGCTTCCTTATGGAGGTGTTGTCAGACTTTTTTCCATGCCTGTCTTTGCTCCTGCTACTTCTCACTGGTCAGGGCCTCCTGACCTGGGCCCCAGCACAGCTACTCTGCTCCCACTTGAACACTTCAGACGGTGGCAACTGTGCATCTCTCTGGGGTAGAATTCCCAGAGAAAACTCACAGGCCCTCTGCCATTACATACAGTGATACCATCCTTGCTGCCTGATATGGCTCTGTGTCCCCATTCAAATCCTGCAGGGCCCACAATTCCCATGTTTTGTGGGAGTTATCTGGTGGAAAATGATTGAATAATGGGTTTGGGTATTTCCCATGCAGTTCTCGTAATAGTGGATGGGTCTCATGAGATCTAATGGTTTTAAAAACAGGAGTTTCCTGACACAAGCTCTCTCTTAGCCTGCTGCCATCCTTGTAAGATGTGACGTGCTCCTACTTACCTTGCACCATGATTGTGAGGCCTCCCCAGCCACGTGGAACTGTAAGTTGATTAAACCTCTTTCCTTTGTAAATTGCTCAGTCTCGGGCCTGTCTTTATTAGCAGCATGAAAATGGAATAATACAGTAAGTTGGTACCAGTAGAGCGTGCACTACTGAAAAGGTGCCTGAAAATGTGGAAGCAACTTTAGAACTGGGTAACAGGCAGAGGTTGAAACAGTTTGGAGGGCTCAAAAGAAGACAGGAAAACGTGGCAAAGTTTACAACCACCTGGAGACTTGTTGAATGGCTTTGCCCAAAATAATAATGATATGGACAATGAAATCCAGGATGAGGTGGTCTCCAATGGAGATTAAGATCTTGGGGACTAGAACAAAAGTGACATTTCTGTGCATTTCTCTGGGATAGAATTCCCAGAGAAAACCCACAGCTCCTCTGCCGTTACATACAGTGGTACCACTCTTGCTGCCTTATATGGCTCTGTGTCCCCATTCAAATCTCATCCTGCAGGTACCACAATTGCCATGTTTTGTGGGAGGTATCTGGTTTGCTATGTTTTAGCGAAGAGACTGGTGGCATTTTGCCCCAGACCTAGAGATCTGTGGAACTTTGAACTTGAGAGAGATGATTTAGGGTATCTCATGGAAGAAATTTCTAAGCAGCAAAGCATTCAAGATGGGACTTGGGTGCTGTTAAAGTCAGTCAGTTTTATAAGGGAAGCAGAGCATAAAAGTTCAAAAAGTTTGCAGCTTGACAATGTGATAGAAGAGAAAATCCCATTTTCTGAGGAGAAATTCAAGTCAGCTGCAGAAATTTGCATAAGTAATTAAGAGACAAATGTTAATCCCAAGACAATAGGGAAAATATCTTTATGGCATGCCAGAGGTCTTCATGGCAGCCCCTCCTGTCACAGGCCTGGAGGCCTAGGAGAAAAAAAGAGGTTTTGTGGGCCAGGCCCAGTGTCATCATGCTGTGAGCAGCCTAGGGACTTGGTACCCTGCGTCCCAGCTGCTCCAGCCATGGCTGAAAGGGGCCAATGTAGACTTTGGCCTGTGGCTTCAGAGGGTACAAGCCCCAAGCCTTGGCAGCTTCCACTTGGTATTGAGCCTGTGAGTGCACAGAAGTAAAAAATTGGAGTTTGGAAACCTCCGCCTAGATTTCAGAAAATGTTACGGGAATGCCTGGATGTTCAGGAATAAATTCACTGCAGGGGTGAGACCCTCATAAAGAACCACTGCTTAGGACAGTGTGGAAGGGAAATGTGGGTCTGGAGCCCCCACACAGAGTCCCTATTGGGGCACTGCCTAATGCAGCTGAGAGAAGAGGGCCACCATCCTCCAGACCCCACAATGGTAAATCCACTGACAGCTTGCGCTGTGTACCTGGAGAAGACTAAGACACTCAATATTCAATGTCACCATGGAAAGCAGCAATGAGGGAGGTTGTACCCTACAGAGCCATAGGGTCGGAGCTGCTGAAGACCTTGGGAACCCACCTCTTGCATTAGCATGACCTGGATGTGAGACATGGAGTCACTGGGAGATCATTTTGGAGCTTTAAAATTTGACTGTTCCTCTGGATTTCAGGTTGCATGGGGCATGTAGCCCTTTTGTTTTGGCCAATTTCTCCCATTTGGAATGGCTGTGTTTACCGAATGCCTGCACCCCCATTGTATCCAGGAAGTAACTTACTTTTGATTTTACAGGCTCATAAGTGGAGAGACTTGACTTACCTCAGATGAGACTTTGGGCTTTGTGAGACTGTTGGGAAGGCATGATTGGTTTTGAAATGTGAAGATATGAGATTTGGGAGGGGATGGAGTGTAATAATATGGTTTGACTCTGTGTTCCCACCCAAGTCTCATTTTGTAGTTCCCATAATTTCTACATGTTGTGGGAGGGACCCAGTGGGAAATGATTGACTCATGAGAGTGAGCCTTCCCCGTACTGTTCTCATGATAGTGAATGGGTCTCATGAAATCTGATGGCTTTAAAAATGGGAGTTTCCCCACATGAGGTCTCTCTTTGCCTGCAGCCATCCATGTAAGATGTGATTTGCTCCTCTCCTTGCCTTCTGCCATGGGTTTGAGGCCTCCCCAGCCATGCAGAACTGCAAATTTATTAAAACTCTTTATTTTGTAAATTGCCCAGTGTCAGATATGTCTTTTTCAGCAGTGTAAAAATGGACTAAGAAACTGCCCTTGGGCTGAAGAACAAAATCCAGGTTGTTTCACTAGCACCTTCATTGTGACATAGCTACCATATAGAGTAGAGCCCAGTCTTTCTTCCTTGTGAGCTCCCAACTCCTGCCCTCCAAGCAGAGTTCCTTGCTTTGGCCTGCAGAGTAGCTATCTCACCCAAGCTGAACATGTCTGTTGCCAGTGGCTCTGTGTTTCCCTGTGATGGAGCTCCCAGAGGCAAATGACAGCCAACTGCCACTGCCACTGCAGTGGTACTTGCCCTTGCTGCCTTAGACTGGGAAAGAAAGAAAAGAGCCTGAATACTTTACTCATGCCTCCAGCATGCTATGATTACCATAGGATCACCGTATGGCATGAAGCCCACTCTCTAGTCTCTGTGAGCCCCTGATCCCCTGCTCTTCACCAGTCAGGGTCCCCAACAAAGGCTTATAGCGCAGTAACCCCACTCCAGGCTGAAAATGCCCAGTGGCAGTGGTTCTGCATTTCTCTGGGGTGGAGATCCCAGAAGGAACTGAAAGTTTCTCTCCAACTGCTATTCAGCAGTACTGCCCTTGCTGCCCTCCAACTGGGGAGGGAACAAGACCCTAAGAGCTTTACTCACACCTCCAGCACACTGCACCTATCCTACAGAAAAGAGATGAATCTATCTTCTCACAAACCCTGACACCCTCTGCTCATCACCAGTAGTATCCCCCAGCTTGGTTCCAAAATACACGAGCCCCATCAAAGGTTGACCACTCCATTTGGCAGCATCTCTGCATTTCTCTATGGTGGAGCCACAAGAGACAAGTGATAGACCTCCTGCCATTACCACTGCCAAGGTCCTCACCTCTATTGTCCCCAAGCTTGCGAGGAAACAAAAACCTTGAGCTCACCCCAGGGCTGTGATGTGCAGCACTGCAGTGACAAGCTAAGGTATGTAGCCAGCATTTCAGTCAGAGGGAAGCCCGCACACACAGAATATTGACATGGAGCATGGCTGCCAATGTGAGGAAATACAGAAAATAACTAACTTGCTTTTGATGTTACAGTCTCATAGATGGAAGGCACTTGCCTTTTCTCAGATGTGATTTTGAATCTGAACTTTTGTGTTAATGCTGAAATGAGTTAAGACTTTGGGGGACTCTTGGAAATGCATAACTGTGTTTTGAAATGTAAGAATATGAGATTTTGGAGGGGCCATGGTCAGAATAATATAGTTTGACTTTGTAGCTCTACCCCAAATCTCATCTTGAATTGTAATCCGAATTGTAAGCCCCACGTGTTGAGGGAAGGATGTCGTGGGAGTTGATTAGATCGTGGGGATCATACTGTTCTCGTGATAGTGAGTTCTTATAAGATCTGAAGGTTTGATAAGGAGTTTGTCCCCACCTTTGCATTTCTCTCTCCTGCTGCTGTATCAAGAAGCATGTGTTTACTGCCTCTTCTATCATGAGTGTAAGTTTCCTGGAGCCTCCCCAGCCATGCAGAACTGTGAGTCAATTAAACCTCTTTCGATTCGAAATTACCCAGTCTCAGTCAGTTCTTTATAGCACAATGAGAACAGACTTATACAGTGACCCACCCCTTTATATTTGTCTGAGTTGATTCAGTGAACCCATCTCCCAATTCTAAGATTTTTTTCTTCAGCTTAGTCCCTTCTGCTGTTAATAATTCCAGGTATGCAAAGATATGCTCATAGTGAGTTTCTCAGCTCTTAGATGAGTTTAGGTCTTTTTTTTTTTTTTCTTTTTTTAGATGGAGTCTTGCTCTGTCACCAAGGCACCAAGGCTGGAATGCACTGGTGTTATCTCGGCTCACTGAAACCTCTGAATTCAAGCCATTCTCCTGCCTCAGTCACGTGAGTAGCTGTAACTACAGGTGTGTGTCACCATGCCTGGCTAAGTTTTGTATTTTCAGCAGAGATGGGATTTCATCATGTTGGTCAGCCTGGTCTCGAACTCCTGACCTCAGGTAACCTGGCCGCCTCGGCCTCCCAAATTGCTGGGATTACAGGGGTGAAACACTGTGGCTGGCAAGAGTTTGAGTCTTTTAAAACAATGACTATTTCATCTCTTAGCTCTTGTTTCTTTTTAACTGATTCCTTAGATTCTTTGGATGGGCTTTTAACTGTCTCCTGAATCTCAGTAATCTTCATTGCCACCAAGCTTCTGAATTCTGTGGCTATTATTTCAGTCTTTTCAGTCTGGTTAACAACTGTTGCTGGGGAGCTAGTGTAGTCATCTGATGGTAAGAAGACGAAGACACTCTGGGTTATCGAATTGCCAGAGTATTTATGCTGATTCTTTCTCATCTCTGTGGGCTAATGTTCCTTTCATCTTTGAAGTTTTGTTGTTGCTGTCGTCTTTTTGGTTTTTTTTTTTTTTTTTTGGGATAGGGCTTTTTGTTTTTATATACTTTGATGCCCTTAAGGGTTTAATGTGCTATAAGTTGCATTTAATTGATTGGCTTCATTTCTGGATGATTTCAGATAGCCAAGGCTCAGCTCTGCCCTCTTGGTATGTGTGCTCTAACATTGGCTGGATTGGGACCCGGCCCACAGCTTTGTTATCTGCCCCCTCAAGATGAAGTACCTGCTGCACTGGCAGGGCCACAGCATTCTCAGTCCACTGGCAACGACAGTCCAATGTGGGATGCCAGCAAAAGTGCTTCATTGGAGCATTTGCTGTGGGGTCCCTTCTTGCGCACATGTGCACCAGGTGCAGCAGGGGTGCAGTGTGGCATGTTATACTCATACTCACCCTGGCAGTGGCAGGTTGGCAGGTTTGCACACACACACCAGTGGGGCCCATGCAGTTGCAGTGGGGTCTTTGCATATGTGCACACTGGAGAAACAGTGAGTGGAGACTGTGCACAGTGCATGCTGGCAATACAGTGAGGCGGGACTGTAAGTAGGTCTGCACTGTTGGAGGTATATTTGCGGAAGCTCTCCAACGAGAGCAGAGTCGAGTCTGCTGCTATGGTGATGGCCACTGATAAGCACCCTGGTTGGGAATGCAAAGCTGCCCTCTAAGAGGGTATGGCCATCCAGGGACCCTAGGAGAGGCCAGTCGACAGGAGAGCATCAGAGCATCTAATCACACTGGCACATCCCATGGGCAAGACAGCCCTTCTCTGTCCAGGTCTGAAAATCAATAATGATCAAAGTCACTCAGAGACATGTGGTAAGTCTTAGGAAATGGATGTCCCTGGCTATGCTTCACTGCAACCATTCTCATGTCAGACTATATGGGCCCTACATATGCTGGAATCCTGTTTTTGCTACTTCTCCAAGCAACTCTCCCTGCTAGCTCGAATGTCCATGAGGATTGTGAAGTCTCCTAAAGCTAGGATTCTGGAGATCTTTGGAAAGAGTAAGCCATGCCATCCTGTTTAACTCACCCCTTCCCTCACCTCTCAGGGTCAGGAATGAGTCCTGGTGCTCCGCAACCCCATGCTGGGTTCCCAGATTTCTGATCCCTAAGCCCAGTGTCTCCATCCTCTCTCCTTCCACTCTCAATGCCTTCCTTCTGAAGATCTGCTCAGAGCGTGCTGGTTCTCTTGATGGCCAGCTCTTTCAGTGGAAGATCTTCCTGGCTGCGTCTTGATGGCCATTTTGGCTCTTCTGTCTTTTAGGATTTCCTTGGTGAGTATCAGGTGTTCATAAATTAAGGATTTATATGTTGGGTTTAAAAATCAAGATTATAAATCCAGATCTCTTTAGTGTTATGAAAGGAAGTTAATTATAAAATGTATTTAGGTTACTATGCTGCTCTTAATTAGTAGTCCAGCTGCCACATTTTAAAGTGTCTTTTTTTTTTTTTTTTCCTATGGTTGTTTTAAGGATTTCTCTTTCTCTGTCTCTCTTTGTCTTTCCGGCTCTCATTTTCTCTTTCTCTCACAGCAGATATATTTTTAAGTACTAATTCAGTGCTTATTTTTCCCTTGAAATGTACTGTGTTTCTTGAATGGACACGTTTATCTTTCATCATTTTGGAAAGTTTAAACCATTAATTATTCACATATTTATTTGCCCCATTTATTTTATTCTAGTTCTCTATTTAAATATATCACCTCATACAAGTCATTATTTGTGATAACCACTCTTCTACATTTCCATCTTTTCATCTCACTGTATGGAACTGTGCTCATTTGCTTTTCTGATTTAGCTTCCAGTGATCTAGTTCTTTTGCTGTGTCCAAAATATTATCATATTCATGCTCCTAATGTTTAATTTTAGTCAGAATATCATTTATTCTTTACAATTTGTTATTACTTTCATGTTAAAACTGAAAGATTGCATTGTAATGTTTTCATTTGGCAGATATTTTCAAATTTATTTTCTTAAAACAATACAAATACATGTTTTTCAATGTGTCTTTAATAATGCCAGATCTGCAATTTTGTGACTTTATTCTGTTATTTTTCCTGCTACTTATTTCACGACGCGTCTTGTTTCCTTGCATTCTTTACTGACTTTGAAAATATGATGCTCACTGCTTCTGCCAAAATTATTTGGAAGGATTCCTCAAATCCTGGAATGATGACTTCCTATATAGAATCATTTTCTTTGTCTTTACTAGCTATCTCTGCAGATTACTTTTAGAACAATATAAATTAAATTAGTAACTTCCTGCTCTGACAGCCAGCCTGTGGACTATCGCTCAAAATCACAATTTTTCTCATTTCTGCTACTTAACCTGGTTTATTCATTTTCAGGATAGCAATCTGCACATTTTTCTGGAAGTGGAGGGACAAGGGTCAGTTATCGTTTGGTTTAAACATACCCTGATATCGCAGGCCTTTGAAACAATAGCACAGGTTTTAGGAAGTGGATCTCCAAGAAAACTTTCAATTTTTGCCTGACATTTCTACTGCTGCTTTCTCACTTATCCACCATTGAGTTTCTTCTGGATCAAACAACCTTCTCGAAATATCAGCTACTAGAGCTCTAATTAATTCTCATACTATTTTTATTTATTTATTTCTTTATTTTAGATGGAGTCTCGCTCTGTTGACCAGGCTGGAGTGCATTGGCAGGATCTTGGCTCACCATAACCTCTACCTCCTGGGTTCAAGCTATTCTCCTGCTTCAACCTCCCAAGTAGCTGGGACTACAGGTGTGCACCACCATGCCCAGCAAATTTTTGTATTTTTAGTAGACATGAGGTTTCACTATGTTGGACAGGCTGGTCTCAAACTTCTGACCTCGTGATCTGCCCACCTCAGTCTCCCAAAGTCATTTTTGACTGAGTAATTCCTTAAATACCTACCATTTTCTTCCTTTAAGAATATTTTATAAAATATTTATATATCTATTAATATTATTTGCCTTTACCTGACAGAAGTAGATATGTATCATTTTCTGATGCAGGTGGAGACTTAATAATTGAGAAAAATAATATAATCTATAAGGCTGTAGTAAAGGTTAAACCAAAAAATCAAGAGTTTGATCACCTCTGTAGATAAAGGGAAGAAATTCATAAAGTTCAACCTTTGCACTACATTTGAAGGAAGTAATTTGAAATCATTTATTTTATAAAGGCTTTGTAATCCAAGAATTAAAAATACTAACTTTTTTCCATTTTAGGTGTTCACATAAAAAATCTATTACCTACCTTATAAAACTATCAAGTATGTTGAATATTTTTAGCATAGTGGTTTTGTTTATCCTGATTTAATCTTGAATATTACAAATAAAAATAATGTTAATTTCAGTTAACTGTTCAGGCAAATTATTTTCTTTTTTGATAAAATATATTTGTGTTGCTACATACAGACAGGGAGCTACAGATTTTCTTATTCAAGTTATCAGAATGCCAACCACCTTTATAATGTTAGCAGTCACCGCCAAATCAATTTTCATTATATCTGGGGGAAAAAATGTCTTCTTAAAAACTGGTTTAGCTGAAACTGTATGTATGTTGTATTATCACAAAATACATATAATTATAATGAAGAAAAATTTGTTAAGAAAGTTTTCCAAAACATTTTAGTTAAGATTACATTTAGGTGGGTAAGAAATTTTTCATTTCCAAAAAATCATGAAAACAATGGTAAATTGAGTTGTTATTTCACAATATTTGAATTGCAGTAGTAAGAAGTGTGCAGCTAAATGCATGCTATTTATGAGACAATGGTTATGACAAAGGCATAGTGACATAATTGATTTCCCTTTGCACTCTGAGTTTGAGAATAATTAAGTAAATGACATATAAATGAACAAGAAATATTTCCATTGATCGTATTAGGCATTATTATTTAACTATACCAGTGTACTTAATGGAAAAAATGTATGTATCACTATAAATTATTCTCTCTGCTAGCATATATTTTCATTTTGAAAAGAGAAAGTTAATGTTATTAATCATTTTATTAAATAAAGCAAAGAGATATCAGCCCTAATTATAATAATTACTTCTTGATATATTTGGATAAACCTGTTTATTAAAACAGAGCTCTACATTTGAAAGATACTATATAACATTTTATTTACATGTTTTGATTGAAGTCTGCTGAAAATACACCAGAAAACCTAACAGATACACTTACCATAAGAGAAACATTACCCTACACTGCTTCACTTTTTCAAAGATGTTATTCCTCCTAGCTAATGACTTACTCTAAAAAGATTATTAGAAGTAGCTGAAAAGAAATGCTAAGTTTAAATATGTGAAGAGGGCAAGTTTGAACATTTACTATTTATTGCCTACCTTTGAGCTTTGTTATGCTCTCAAGTGACTCTTAAGAGAATTTCACACTTCGACAATATTCAGAGAAATAAGAGACATGACATTGTTAAATACCATCAATATGCCTGCTACTCCATTTTGAAATGTTCCTGAATTCAAAATATCCCCAAACTGTTCAGAATATCTAGCTTCTGATGTCAGGATTTACTCTTAACAGAAATATTTTGAATGAAGAAACACAAATATGTAATGAAGTATCATAGTACCCCTCACTAATTATTAAAGAAAGACTGCCCAAAGACTAGATTTATCTTCTTGCTTGAAAAACAAAATCAAGTAAACACCCACAGAAATACAAGACTGTGGATAGGAGGGAATGAAGTAACTACTGAAAGAAAACAAAGGAGTTAAACCCTGCTACTGCCCTAATTTAGTGGCTATAGAGAATTTCCAGGCAGTGGGGCAGAGAAAATGAGCTCCTAGTGTTGTACAAAGCCAAGAGTTCCAGGAGACTAATGTAGCTAGAGTTTCTAGATCTGAGAAGCTAAGATTCAAAGAGAGAAATCTCTGATATCTATAGATGTTTTCCTTTCAGTGCTCAGCAGAATATTGATTAGCGTGTACATGTGAGTAATCTGCTCACTGCCAGGGAAATCAGCATCTTCAAAGATTAAAAACAAACAAACAATAACAGCAACAAAAAAACAGTACCTGACATTCATATATGACTTGGATTATACCTGTATTTGCCAGCCAAACGGAAGAATAAAAGCTCAATTCACAGAGCATTTGGTAAAGTAATTTAAAAGGTCTTGCCTCAGGGGTAGAAATTAATTACATTTAAACTGAGTACTGAGTTGAACCCATCAAAAAATCGTAAAAGTAGTATCTAAAAGGATCAAGCAGTTTTGAACAAATTAACTGTGTCTAGAGAAAAAGCTCATATTTTGTACAGAAACACAAAATATCCAGCACCCACAAAGATAACATTAACAAAAACGTCTATTCTAAACTGTAGACAGGTTAAAATTTCTTTAACAGATTCACAGAGACTGGAAGCACAAAGTTTTGTAAGGATTTAGAGCTACTGGAACTCTCATATCTCGATGGCAGAAATGTAAAATGTTTTAAAAACTTCTGAAAACTCTTTGGTAATTTCTTACTTTCTCATAATGTTAAGCATACACCTATACTATGACAAAGAACTCCATTATAAGGTATTTACAGTCCCTCGATCAGAAAAAACATAACCAAAACATAAAGTGTATAAACGTGTATATGGAAACTTTATTTCACATAGTCAAAAATTTTAAACATTCTAAATGTCTATCAAAGAAAAATGGATAAACATTGTCTGACATAATCACACAAGAGAGATTACCTTTCACCAATTAACAATTAATGAGCTTTTGATATGCTGAATGACATAATTAATCTCAAACACATGTTGAACCAAAAGATGCCAGGCATAAATTAGTGCACACTGTTTTAATTCCAAAAACAGATACAACTAACGTGCAGGTATGAGAAAAGTGATTGCTTCATTAGTGAGAAGTATTAACTGGAAAGAAACATTAGGAAAATTTATTGGGTCATATTTGTGCATTTGAATGAAAGTAGAATTTATTTTTGTAAAAATAAAGATATCAGCAGATATTCAACCGCTATACATGTACTGTCACATGTAACCTATCAAAGAAAAATATGCTTAAAAATACTTTTACAAAATGACAATTTAAATTAAAAAAATGTGCAACTACTTGAAAACCAATTTGCCTGTTTTCTATAAAATTAATTATTCATCCTCCCAATTTCCCTATAATCGATAGTCACTCCTAGGCACTTATTCAAAGGAAGTAAAAACTCTTGTCCACAGAAAGACTTGAATAAGAATTGTAATAATGAATTAACTTTTAATTACCCCAAAATAATAAAACTTGTATTTAAAAACAAATAGAAAAAATCTGGTATATTAATATAAGAAAATACCACCTACTCATTGAAAGAAAAAAACTATTTATATATGCAACAGCATTTATGAATATCAAAAACATTATTTTAACTAATCTGTATGCAAAAGTATGTGTTGTATGGTTCCATTCATATGAATTTCTAGAAGACAAAAACTAATCAATTGTAAACAGAATAGGTGTTGCCTTGAGAATGGAGATACAGTTAAATGAGAAAGAACATGAGGGAACTTTGTGATATGATGGTTACTACAACATAATAATAAGTATTACTATATTTTAATTACATATGTATATGCATTTATCAAAACATAAATATTACTTACATTTGTTCACCGATTTTATGTAAATTTTATATAAAAATAAACAAAACAGAAAAAATCACAGTCTTTTTAGGAGTATGATCAAAGTTAATTACAGATTGTTTATATGTGAATGAACACATAAAAAATATGTATGTACTTAGCTCTCCAAAACGTTGAAGTGTCCACTTGTAAAAGATACCATTAATAATTATTCATTTAACATATTCATATGAATCAAATATTTAAATATTTAAAACAAATATTACCAACACTTTGGTAAATTGAAAAGTTTAAGTTAATATTGAATTGAGAGTTCTTTCCTCATTTGGTTGATTCATTAATAATTATAATCAGCAAAAAATTTTGTATATGTTACATTTGGTTATACAGATATATTTGTAACATATAATTACAGTATTGGGTAATGACTGATAAAGTTGTATTTTATCAATACAACTTTCTCAGTATGTGATATGTAAGTAAAAAAAAAATGCTAATTAACGAGATATTCTGTCCCTGGAAGAATATGGAAAACAGAAATATTTTGTAGCATCAAATTTTAGACAAAAGCAAAGGTTTACATTTAACACCAACATCAATAATAGAGTCAGAATTGATATCAAACTTGAGGAATATTTTTACCATAAGTAGGTCTTTCATAATTAATATGAATTGATTTCTGCGAAACTATCATATTTAACCATATGGGCAGTAATATAATGTAAATTATATGTAGATATATATTTAAAAGTTGAGGACATTTAAATAAAACATGTAAATTATTTTAACTACTTGGCAATCTATTGTATACAAAGTATTTAAATATATTTTAAACATATTTAATTTAACTAATTTTTTGAGTGATTTGGGCAAAATTCTGTTTTAGTCCATATATAAACATGCATATATTTGAGTTACTGAAAATACAAACATTTAAGTTGTTTACTCTTAGCATATTAATATGCCCTGTATTCATTACAATATTAATTGCATTAAATTAAGCTACTATGAATAAATAATCTATCACATATACGTTTTAAAGGTAGAAGCATTTCAGTTTTACACAAGGTTGTCTTTTTGAGCTGACATAGGTTTCCAAGATTTGAGACAATATCAGATTTATTAAAAATGATATGAGATGGCAACTCCCCACATCACTTTGTTAGCATATATCTGCATGGGTGGACTTTACTTGTTTCAACAGCACATGGGAGTGCAGTTTGCCCCCATGAGCCCCAGTGAAAATCCTTGCAGATGAATCCTTGTTGGGAACAAAGTCATCAAGCCCTACCTGCACCAGTGCTCTGCCCTTGTGCTGTGCTGCACAGAGAGCAGGGGATCCTCCCACAACCTGAGCAATTACTCTTGCTTGCAGGCCACAGATAAGGCACCAAGACCTGAACTGGCCAGCACCCAACCCAAAGCCATCACCACATACAGTGCAGCTGTGCACACTGTCTCCAGCAGAGGACCTTTGCTCCCCAAAGCCTCCTTGCCTCCACTACTGTGGTGAACACCTGCAGGGAGGCAGACACCCCTATATCCCCTAGTACTTTATTGCAGGTACTGCGGTTTGGTATCCCCAGCATAGTGGACTCCAAATCTCGAGGAGCCAGAGTATAAGAGATCAGTCAGGGTGTTGTGGGAATCAGGAGACTAGAGAGACAGGTAGGTGAAATGGGAAGATTTTCACTGAGTGCACTCACACACAGTGGATTAATATCCAAAAACTGTACCCTGAACAGAAACAGCACTTGCCTTTTATACACACTTCTAAAAGGGGACGGGTTAATTTGAAACAAGCTTACAGTGGTGCAAAGTATAGCGGCACAAAAGCAAGGATACAGAGGCAGAATGAAGGCAGTTAATCATACTATGACAAGTTCACAACTTAGGCTTACGTATGACTCTTGTTATGCAGCCCAGTTGGCTGTTATCTAGGCTTGCTCCAGTGCTTTGCATAGACTTATCTCATAACCTTCGCTATGGCATCTAGGTGGCTGTAATCCAGGCCTGCTCAGGTGTCTCATGACCTTCACTGTGCTGCTTAGATGAATAATAGAATCATAAGAGAAAGGAAATTTTTCTTCTCCCTATGTTGAAGGAGTGTTGGGAGACTCTTCAGAGCACATTTTTTGAGTCCCAACTTCTTAGATAATGTTATCAAGACTTTGCCTGGGTCTGGGCTTTGCCTGTTACTGCCTTTGGGATGAGTCAGACTAATACAGAAAGATTGTTCCTTTCTCTTTTTAATTTCATTTTTCTTTCTTTAATTTCCCACCTCAAGGGTGGTGGGAGAAGATGTAAGAAATGTTATAAGAAAGGATGCAAACCTTCTTGGAAGGCCTAAAAGCTTTGGAGAAGAATGTAGCTGAAGGCAGCTAAATTCTCTTAAGGGCAAAGGTTAGATAACAAGGGAATATAAAGAAACTTAGCTAGATAAAGTGGTTTACTTATGTCTCCGGAAACCAAACTTTGATCATTCATGTGCAGGACTACACTCTGCTTGGGGTCAACAATATTAATTACCCACAAATTGTGTTTGCTCCAGGCCTTTGTCTTTAAATCCGTACTAAATTAACACAAATATCTCTGGCTTAGCAGGTCTGCACTCTCATTGGTGGTGCTAAGCAGTGCAGTCCCCTAGCTTCATTCTCAGGCAAAATACCTGTGTCTGCATAGTTTTTTCATTTGTCATTCTGCCAGAGTCTGCAGGATGGACCCAACACAAGAGAACAAAGCTAGGACCTAATACAAGTCCGCCAGAGTTAGAGCACACAGTCTAGAAGTTGGGAGTTGAGTTTTGGTGCCATAAAAATCTCCCAGAAATGAAGCCAGTCAGCTGAATCTACCTTAAAACACAATCAAATCTTCGACATCCTCGAATAGGATGAAAGAAAACAAAATACCATCCAAAGGTAAGCAATCTCAAAGACTAAAGTTAGGTAAGGGCACAAAGATGAGAAAGAATCAGCACAAGAATACTGAAAACTCAAAAAGTCAGAGTACCTTCCTACCTCCAAATGACTGCATCACCTCTCCAGCCAGGATTCAGAATAGGGCTGATGCTGAAATGACAGAAATAGCATTCAGAATATAAACAGTAATGAAGTTCATTGAGCTATAGGAGTATGATGTAAACTAATACAAGAGAACTAAAAATCACAATAAAACATTGCATGACCTGACAGACAAAATAGCCTGTATAGAGAAGAACATAACCAACCTGATAGAGCTGAAAAACACTACAAGAATTTCACAAGTATTAATAACAGAATAGAATTAATACTAATTCACAAGTATTAATGTATTAATAGCAGAATAGAATTAATACTAATTCACAAGTATTAATAGCAGAATAAACCAAGTGTAGGAAACAATCTAAGAGCTTAAAAAATGTCTTTCTCAAATAAGACAGGCAGATAAGAATAGAAAAAAAGAATGAAAAGGAATGAACAAAACATCTGAGAAATACAGGATTACATAGAGACTTAATCTACAACTGGTGTACCTAAAAGGGGTAGAGAAAATGGAGTCAACTTAGAAAACGTATCAAGATATCATCCATGAGAACTTCCTTAACCTAGATAGGGAGGTCAACATACAAATTCAAGAAATATGGGGAACTTCAGTAAGATACTCCACAAAAAGATCATCTTGAAGACAAATCATCATCAGAGTCTCCAAGGTCAAAACAATAGAAAACATGTTAAAGACAGTGTATTACTCTGTTTTCAAACTGCTGATAAAGACATACCCGAGACTGGGTAAATTACAAAGGAAAAGAAATTTAATGAACTCGCAGTTCCACATGATTGAGGAGACCTCACAATCATGGTGGAAGGTGAAAGTCATGTCTTACATTGCAGCAGACAAGAGAGAATGAGAACCAAGCAAAAGCAGAAACCCCTTATAAAACCATCACATTGTGTGAGACTTATTCACTACCATGAGGACAATATAGGGGATACTGCCTCCATGATTGAATTATCTCCAATTGAGTCCCTCCACAACACATGGCAATTATGGGAGCTACAATTCAAAATGAGATTTGGGTGGGGACACAGAGCCAAACCATATTATTTTGCCCCTGGGCCCTCCCAAATGTCTTATCCTCAAATTTCAAAATCAATCATACATTCCTAACAGTTGGTCAAGTCTTAACTCATTTCAGTGTTAACTCAAACGTCCACAGTCTAAAGTCTCATCTGAGACAAGTCCCTTCCACCTATGAGCCTGTAAAATCAAAAGAAATGTAGCTACTTTCTTGATACAATGTGGGTACAGGCATTGGGTAACTATACCCATTCCAAACAGGGCAAATTGGCCAAAACAAAGGGGTTACAGGCCCCATGGAAGTTCAAAATCCAGCAAGGCAGTTGAATCTTAATGCTTCAAAATGATCTCCTTTGACTCCATGTCTAACAGCCAGGTCATGCTGATGCAACAGGTGGGTTCCCATGGTCTTGGGCAGCTCTGTCTCTGTGGCTTTGCAAGGTACAGTTCCCCTCCTAGCTGCTCTCACAGGCTGGTGTTGAGTATCTGAGGATTTTTAGGTGCATATGTAAGCTGTCAGTGGATTTACCATTCTGGGGTCTGGAAGATGGTGGTCCTCTTCTCACACAGTCAGTGCCCCAGTGGGGACTCTGTGTGGGGCTCCAGCCCCACATTTCCCTTCTCCACTTCCCTAGCAGAGGCTCTCCATGAGTACCTGCACCGCCCCACAGCAAACTTCTTCCTGGACATCCAGGTGTTTCCATACATCCTCTGAAATCTAGGCTGAGGCTCCCAAGCCTCGCATCTTGACTTCTGTGCACACGCTGGCTCAACATCACATGGAAGATGCCAAGGCTTGGGGCTTGAAACCTCTGATGCCATGGCCCAAGCTGTACCTTGGTCCCTTTTAGTCACAGCTGGAGTGGCTGGGATATAGGGCACTAAGTCTCTAGGTTGCATACAGAGAGGGACCCTGGGACTGTCCCCCAAAAGCATTTTTTCCTCCTAGACTTCTGGGCCTGTGAAGGGAGGGGCTGCTGTGAAGACCTAGGACATGGCCTAGAGACATTTTTCCCATTGTTTTCATGATTGAGATTTGGCTTCTCATTACTTATGCACATTTCTGCAGCTCAGCTGACTTGAATTTCTTCCAGAAAATATTTTGGTTTTTTTTCTATTGCATTGTGAGACTAAAAATTATATAAATTATATATAATTTCAATAATATGAGCCAATAAATACATAACTATTTGATATTTAAATTATTAAAGATAAATATTAATTATAACTATTTTATCAAAATTTTAAATATGAAAATATATGTAAAATACAATTATTGATAAATAAGATGAGTGTTTTATTTGTGATTTTCTCAAATCATGAATAAAAAATCCTTTCTTTTTTGAGGCCTGGATTTTTCTTCAATTTGAAAAAAAATTGGAATTATTAACTCTGCACCAAAGCTAAATAACTGATTAAGGACACATGATGAACCTATTTGCATAAATGTGTAAATGTTATTAAAAGCAGTGAAAAAGTTCATGAAGATATTTAATTAACCTGAAGAGTCCACTTACTGGATAATTCAATGTCATTAATTAGGTGACTCATTATAAAGCAGAGGCTTTCCATTTTTTGAGAGTGGCTAGAAAGAAAAAAGTTTATGTTTACAACATGACTGTGCTAAGAAACCTGAATATTATTTCATTATGGTTTATCACGCTAATTTGAGAAGAGAAGCAACAAGATAAAAATAAATGACAGTCACTTCTTGGACTGGAAGCAAAGAAGTTTAACAAAAGAAAAAAACATTCATCACCAACTGCTTAAAAATTGAGATCAAATTTTAAAATAATTTTTGCTTGAGGTCTGATTAAAAATATCATAGTTTCTGTCTTCTGGAAGATTATAGATTTTCAAAACTGCAACCACTAGGCAGATAAATAAATATAAATTACAATAAATATAATGTAGACATATCTTTACAGAAAACTTTAGATCAAATGTTAGCTTTTTCTATAAAGGGTCATATTGTAAGTATGTTAGACTTTGACAATCATACAGTTTCTGTGGCAGCCACTGAACTGTGACATAATAGCCTGAAAACATATATAGACCACATGTAAGTGAATGATCTTATGTCCAAAAGAAACCTTTTTATTTATGAAAACACTACAGTTTTTACTTTATGCAATTTTTATATGACACAAAACGTTATTTAAAACCAAAAAATTTATTTCACTCATTTAAATCTCTAAAAACCATTATTACCTTGCAGGCTATACCGAAACCATAGGCCACAGGCTGCCAGTGATCACACTGCATAAACAAAATTGTGATATCTGTACAACCTTCACACAGAAAAGAGAGTTTGAAACTAGAATATCAATTACAACTGGAGAGTTAAGTGAAAAGTCTTATTAGTTAGATAGAGTGGGTTTTGCAAGACACTCTGGTGACAAGTACAGAATTTGGGGTAATTGCAGTAATTATGTGGGCTTAAATATATATGTGTGGGTGGAAGAGGGAGATATCAAGTGATGAGAGTAGAGATGAGTTTAGGATAAATTACAAATGTCTTAAGGCCATCCAAAGTGTTTATAATTTATTCTAATGGAAGTGACAAGACATTAATGAGATTTTAAAAAGGGACTACAAGAAACAGATTACAATAGATAAACAAGACTGTAAGCAGAGAGCTTCTTAATTCCATGGTTCATTGGCAAATCCAAGAAGAAACTTAAGGTGACCTGAACTATAGTAATGACAGTGGATTCACTTATAAGTACAGCTTTGAGTTGACTAATGATGAGAATTCATTTGGAGACATGTGTTCCCTAGGTGAACATTATAGTGTCCTTTTACAAACCTAGATGGTGTGGCCTACTACACACTTCGGCAATAAGGTAGAGGTTATTGATTTTAGGCTACAAGCCCTTAAGTCATGTTACTATATTAAATAATGTAGCCAATGGAAACACAATGATAAACATCTGTATATCTAAACATAGAAAAGATACAGTAAAAAGATATGGTATAAAACAAGAATTGTACACCTGTATAGGACAGTTACTATAAATGGCACTTACAGGCCCAGAAGTTGCACTGGGTGGGTCAATGAGTGAATGGTGAGTGAAAGCAAAGTCCTTAGACATTACTGAACACTACTGTAGACTTAATAAACACTGCACACTTAGGCTACATTACATTTCTAAAAACTATTTTTTCTCTAATAATAAAATAACCTTAACTTACTGTATCCTTTTTACTTTATAATTTTTTGACTCTTGTAATAACACTTAAAAAATAAACACATTGAACATCTGTAAAAAAAATTTTCTTTCTTTATTCCCTTATTATATAAGCTTTTTTTCTATTTAAAGTTTTTAAATATATATCATTTACTTTTAAAACATTTTATTGATAAAACATAAACACACACAGTAGCCTAGGCCTACATAGGGTCAGGATTATCGATATTACTGTCTTCTGCCTTCATATCTTGCCCCACTGGAAGGTCTTCCAGGGTGTGGAACTTTCATCTTCTATGATAACAATGCTTCCTTATGGGATACCTCCTCAAAGACCTGTCTGAGGCTGTTTAATGGTTATCTCCTTCTCTCTCTCTTCTCTCCGTATATATGTGTATATATATGTATGTGTGTGTGTGTGTATATATATATATGAATTGTTTGGCTCATTATATCTTATGGGACCACTGTTCTGTATGTAGTTCATCATTGACCAAAATGTTGTTATTAGGCAGGGCATTACTGTATATTATTTTTATTTACCACTGAATGGCAATATTAAATATGTTACAAGAATGGTTTGGATATTAAATACTGATTATTATTATTATTATTATTATTATTATTATTATTACTGAGATGGGGTCTTGCTCTGTCATCCAGGCTGTAGTGAAATGGCACTATCCTGGCTCACTGCAACCTCCACCTCCTGGGTTCAACTGATTCTCCTGCCTCAGCCTCCCGAGTAGCTGGGACTACAGGTGCATGCCACCACACCCAGATAATTTTTGTATTTTTTGCAGAGATGGGATTTCACCATGTTGGCCAGGCTGGTCTCAAACTCCTGACCTAAGTTCATCCACCCCCCTTGGCCTCCTAAATTGTTGGGATTACAGGCAACCACTCCCAGACTTAATTCCTTATTATGAAGACATATAATTCAATAACAAAAGAGGTAAAAATTTCTAGAATCCTATGTACTTTTCAGAATACTGTCAAGAGCTAAGCTGCCATGGAGTTGAAATAGCTAATTAAAACAATAAGCCAGAGGGCGGAGCAAGATGGCTAAATAGAAACAGCTCCAGTCTCCAACTCCCAGCGCAATCGACACAGAAGATGGGTGATTTCTGCATTTTCAACTGAGGTACCGGGTTCATCTCACTAGGGAGTGCCGGACAGTTAGTGCTTGTCAGCTGCTGCAGCCTGACCAGTGACAGCTGAAGCAGGGCGAGGCATTGCCTCACCTGGGAAAGGCAAGGGGGAAGGGAATCCCTTTTCCTAGCCAGGGGAACTGAGAAACACAACACCTGGAAAATCGGGTAACTTCCACCCCAATACTGCACTTTACCAAGGGTCTTAGCAAAAGGCACACCAGGAGATTATATCCCACACCTGGCTGGGAGGGTCCCACGCCCGTGGAGCCTCCTTCATTGCTAGCACAACAGCAGTCTGTGATCTAATGGCAAGGAAGCAGTGAGGCTAGGGGAGGAGCGCCCACCATTGCTGAGGCTTAAGTAGGTAAACAAAGCCGCTGGGAAGCTCAAACTGGGTGGAACCCATAGCAGCTCAAGGAGGCCTGCCTGTCTCTGTAGACTCCACCTCTGGGGACAGTGCACAGCTAAACAAAAACAAAAGCAGCAGAAAACTCTGCAGACTCAAAGGACTCTGTCTGACAGCTTTGAAGAGAGCAGTGGATCTCCCAACATGGAGGTTAAGATCTGAGAACGGACAAACTGCCTGCTCAAGTGGGTCCCTGAACCCTGAGTAGCCTAACTGGGAGACATCCCCCATTAGGGGCAGACCGACACCCCACACCTCACATGGAGGGGTATACCCCTGAGACAAAGCTTCCAAAGCAAGAATCAGACAGGTACACTTGCTGTTCAGCAATATTCTATTTTCTGCAGCCTCTGCTGCTGATACCCAGGCAAACAGGGTCTGGAG
>NW_012114544.1:5776023-5780966 GCF_000951035.1 Colobus angolensis palliatus | reverse complement strand
AAGCCAAAATGACGATAATAGTCAAATCTTTACTTACTGAGATAGTTTAAGCAAGACACTAAAGAGGAAAGATCTCTAGCTCCTCCAATTTTCCATTTTGTCCCATGAAACAAACCCAGGTAGATCAGCACAGATGCAGATGTGGGAATTTTCTCAGCAAGGATATTTTGACCAAGGAACCATGAACAAAAGGCTCCCTTCATCTTATGGACCTGGGTCCTTGGGACAGAAAGAGGAGGAAGGGCTAGGAAAGGAAAAGTACTGAGTTCTGATTCAGAATAGAGAATAATGTTTTCAAGGTTTCCCCTTTCTCCTCTCTGTTATCCCTCTCTTCCCCTCATAGAGTTCTCTGCAAAGGTTCTCTATTAAGGATCCCTAATAAGGATAGCTCAGATGGGGGTGCCTGAGACTTGAATGGCAGACATGCGCAGGAGGATGGTTGGCTAGAGGGGCATGAGTCCTAGACTGCAGTTCCCATCAGACATTGTAATGTACTGGTTGTTTGCCAGTTCTGGTATGGGGAGAATATCTTTCTCTCGTAAGGCCTGCCAGGTAAAGCCACTGTAATGGCCTGTAGTTAGGCCTGAAAGATTACACATAGGGTTTTTGCCTGGAGTTGACTCCTCAAATGCCTTTTGGATTTTCTGTCAAGTGGTAAACGTCAATGGAGGATGAAAACAACTCCAATTTGGCAAGGCAACTAAGGGAATAGTTCATGAAGAGTGGGCTCTTGCTATGGAAACTTGGATAATTTAGGATGTTATAGAGAAGTGTAGAATGAATAATAAAAAATGAATGGTACAAATACCATCCACAGTTCCATGATCAGTTGTAAAATTAAGTGTGTAATACATTCCCGTGTTTTCTTCTCTTCTGCATTGTCATGCATATAATTGTCTTATCTTCCATTTTCCCATCATTTTTAGGGTTGGTTGGCTTGAATAACTTCATAATTTATCATCTTATTTCAGAATATTAAGACATAGTTGAGACTGAATCTGAAGAGGAGTGAATATCATGGATATCTATTTTGGATAGGACCACTGCAATTTAATTTGTACAACTTATATTTGGATTATATTTGGCAGGATCATGTACTTGCTACTGTTACTCTTTTGAAGTTTAAGCTTTAGAAAAGGCAGGTGCATGGATATTGAATAGTCTTAAGCTGGATCATCGACTATTTCAGACTGGCTTACTCAGGCACATTCCGAAACTCTGGTAGTTTGACTAAGTACTTGCTCAATTTGTAAAAGCTAAAAATGATATCCCCAGGCTTACTTACAATTCAGGTTTTACATTAAACCTACCTTCTTTAAGGAAAAGAGCCTGAGATAGAAGATGCCTTCCTATTTTTTCCCGGACAAATAATGTAACAAAGCCATTTACTTTCCTATAGCAACAGTCACAAAGGACCAAATGTCCAGTCCTTAGTTCTGTGGCCAATGACATTCTGTTATTCAAATATGAACCATGGCTGAGATCCTATGATCAAGAAGCAAGCAACTGTGACAGAAGTATTTTAATGCTTAGAGAAAAAAAAAAACAAATGTAGCAACTCACTGTTAGGTTAGGGTTAGTCTGTAGATACCTGGATTAAGATATTTTAAGCCACTGTGTGGTCCCCAGCTGACCAGAGTGAGTTCATTGATATCTATATCTTCTATTTGGATAATAATGAAAACATAACAGAGGGAGATGGATTCCATAAATATGACTGTTGAAAATGTTATAGCCACAGAGGATCCAAGACATATGTTTGGTAGTTAAACTCATGTATTGTTTGGATCAAATAAAATATGTATTAGAGAATGCAACTGTTTATTCACAATATAGGGGCACAGTTAAGGCTCAGATCAGTCAGGAATGTGGCAAAATGTCTCACTCATACATTTCCTGCCATATAAATCAGAAATGTTGTGTAGAGCAGAACTTATATACAAGCTAAAATAAGTAAACACGAAACCAAAGATAGTGGCCAAAATCTTTAGCAAGAAGAGGTGCATCACAAGAGGAAAGAGGAACAGGAATGACCTGGTATGAAACTATAGGGTACTCCTGTAAGAGATATGAATGGAGGCTGCTAGAGTAAGTCTAAGGCCAACAATGTAAAGAGAAACAGATGAAATTTTTCTTTGTATTGTTAAATTAAAATGCAAACATTTGAGCTTCCCAGCTTTCCCATCAAAGTAGAAAAAAAAGAAATTTGATTTAGAAGTGTGTATCTAGTTTTTATGAAGTATGACAGAAAAAATTATTGTTTCTCAAAGCAGTTTTTCTAAAAGCACATTTGTAAAATGGACAATGTGCCTCAAGTTACAAAAAATTATTTTCTTCTTCTCTATGTAAATATGTTTCCCATAAGTATATTTAATGATGTTTAGACTAACAATTTTGTTTAAATTTTAAGTTAATGAGATAAATTTTGAAACTGAGGAAAAAACAACTAGCAAAGTCAGCATAATTTTATTGCCAGTGGTTGCACAGGAGATCCTGATTCTATAGCTTCTCAGTCACAGCAAAAGGAGCGACAGTCCCGGCTCTGTCGTTTTTGTGGTGGAGTTCTAGCAATCATTTAGAAGATCAGTCCAAAACCTGCTCCACCAACTCTCCAATCATGTGTAAGAAACTAATTCTATATATTAAATTGTGTTTGCCTATATTACCTAAAGATTTATTCTTACAATCTATAATGGAAAATTGATACATTGAGTGTGCTGATGAAAAAGATTAAATTTTCTTAAACAAATGTTCACTCCTAAATGATAAATTCAATTATAGGGACCAATTTAGGTAGGCATAAAAAAGAGAAAAGTGAAAATATAATTGAAAAATTGAAGCAGTCCCACATGCATTCCAGTTTTACAGAGTGAAAGTGTACATGAAATTTTATTAAGAGACAAGATTTTATAATGCATAATTAATTTAATAAGTAATATTATTTGACACAATTTTGAGCATACTAAAAGGTAACTGGATTTTATAATCTTATTAAAAAGTCATATAAGTAAATGCAGTGAGTATTATATTTATAAATACTTTAAGACACATTTGAGTATATACTATAATGGAAATGTTCTATATTTTAATTTTGGCCACAAAAAAACTATACATTTGCCAAACTCACTAATATGTCTACTTTAAAAATTAATAAATTTTGCATAGGTAAATTATACCTCAGTAAATCTGAGGAAAATGCAATGTAAATATGTGTATCAACCACCATTAATTTAAAAATTCTAGGGCCAGGCATGATGGCTTATACCTAACACTTTGGAAGGCTGAGAATACCTTAAATCCAGGAGTTCAAGACCAGAGTGAGTAACAGGGAAGTCCTCATCTCTATAGAAAATTTAAAAATTTAATTAGCCTATTGTGGTGGCTCACACCTGTAATCCCAGCTACTTGGGAGGCTGGAGCCCAAAATTTTGAGGTTATAGTGAGTTATGATCCAGCTACTGTACTCCAGCCTGGTGACAGAGTGATATCTTCTCTCTATAAAAATATAAATAAAATAAAATCTATGACATTTGACTTATTACATATTTAATCATCTAATTAGAATATATAATATCCTGATATGACATTTCAATAGACATATTATTTACTTTAATATTTAATTAGAGTAAATAAAGTCTTGTTTTTCTTTCAATTTGTCATTTACTTTTATGATGCTTTGAATACAAAACTAATGCTGCAGTTGCGTACACCATTAAATCATTAGGTTCTAATTTCCTTGATCTATCATGAAAAGGGAATTTCAATTTGAATATCAGGGCATTATTTGCAGAATATTGTTACTCTGTAATATTTAAATATCGTAATCAAGCAAACTCTTAAATGTGACACCTGAAACAATTATAAGCAAAGAAAATACTAGCAATATAGCTCACAGATAAAGTTTATTCAGTATAAAGTATGCAATGAACTTCAGATACAGATAATATGGCACAGATCCATGTTTTTCCCACCCCTTTTTGTTATGCACAACTATATATTTTGAAAATGACACATGTGACTGACATGAAAAAGCTCTAAGAGATGGCAGTAAACACAAGAAGAGCTAGTTTGATATGCAAGGAATGGTGAAACAGCACAACAGCAAGGCATCTTGTGTATCCTCACTGGACAGATGAAGACCTTCAGACTTATTTTTCCTCATCACCCAATCTAGCAACACAAAGTAGCTCAAGTAAGCTCCTTCCTTCCTTGGATCAATCAGGAGCTGCTAGCTTGAGACACCCACCATCAGCCAGGAGAAGCAGCTAGGAGAAACGCTAAGAGAGATGCTCTCCTTCCCAGTACAGCTTGAGACTACCTTTTCTACCAGGAAGCACAAAGACGGGAAAATAGAACCAGGAAGAGAGACCTAGTAGAGAAAGTGGCCTGGTCTAAGAAGCTGCTTTGTCCCTACAGGCCTAGGACTCTCTTCCCAATGACCCCAGAGCAGCCAGGGGACATTGGTTGGGGGATTCTACCACATCCCTCACTACATACCTCAGACACCTGGTAGCCTAACCTGGAGAAACAACTTCCACTGCCATAGGCAGCACTAACAGGGAGCAACAGAATTCCCAGCAGCACCACATTAATCAAAGAGGCTGAAATCACAATACAAAAGCTCTAAACATTAAGTTGGTATTGAAACTACAGCCAAAAAAATTGGCCAGTGCAGGAAAGTTCTCCATGTGACCTTGGATTGACCCAGTTCTCTTCCCTTCCTTCCCTGTAGGTCTTAATAATTACTGCAGATTGTGCTGGGAATACAATACGGTGAGACAAGGAGGGGCTGACTGGACTAGCCTGGGCCTGTTGCTCTTTCTTCTGGAAGCTGGATGTCCTTCAAAGCTTTAAGTCAATATTTCACATTGCCTCTGAGGTATATAACCCTGAACAGGCTGCCTTTAAGACGGTGAGACAAGGAGGGGCTGACTGGACTAGCC
>NW_012114544.1:5761321-5775687 GCF_000951035.1 Colobus angolensis palliatus | reverse complement strand
AAAAAAAAAAAAAAAAAAAAGAGTCCCTCAGCTGTGGTGCAAGTCCCTCAGCTGTGGTGCACAGCTGAGACTCGATGTTCCCTATGCAGCTTTCTTGAGTCTTCAGGGATCAGTTCATCATAGATCATAGCACTCTTGTCCCTTACTGCCTACCTGTAAGTCACAAATCTGCTTTGTGTAACTTGTTGCATATGAGTATATTCTGTGTCCTGCATTCAGGCAAGTTGGTAAGCAGCACACAGTAAACCTGATCCACAAAACAGGTGCAGCGAGCAGGGTCCCATCTAATGTAATCATAGCTTATTTGAGAAGTAGGAGGGGTGATACTTCCTAGTACCCAGCCCAGGGGAAAGATGGCAGCCTGGGGGCATGGGGACTGAATATTTTTGGAGGAAGGAAGGGTGATAAGTGGGACATAGGTCTGCCACTTCCCACAGATGTGAATGAGATGGCTGCACGGATCAAGGCAAACAAAAGGCATTGAGGAAATAGAGGAACATAGATCCCTTGGTTGGGGATATTTATTTGATTAACCTGTCATTCATGGGGGCAGAGAGTGAGGGAAGTGGGTACTCAACCAGACCCTAAGGCACCTGAGAGAGAAGGAAGAAAGGAGTCCTCAGATCTTCCTTGAGGCATCTGAGAAGGAATCAATCGTGTGATAAAGAGCTTCACATAAAGGGAGACTCACTATCTAAAGGACAGATATAGAGAAGGGCCAGGTATGTTTCTTTGATAAAAGGACATTGCAAATCCAATGTCTTGGGCTGAATGACACAGTCAGAAATGGGACCAAGGTCTCAGGGTCCCCAAATGGAGGCCAAAGGCCTTATGTTTCTGTCAAGATAGGAGGGGAAAAGACAGAAATTCAGACTTTTATTTTTGTTTTTGATTTTTTTATACTGGAGTCCACATAATATTTCCAGGTCCTCTTAGGGAGAAAAACTGGTGACATTGGAAGGTTTTAGAATGAATGCATTAACCAGTAGTGCTTTTCTACCATAGTGATATGGCTTTGGTTCATATTGGGTGCCAGTGACCATGGTTCTCACTTATGAGTGTATTATTGGCATTGATCCCCCTACTTCAAGTAGCACAAAAATCACCATTGCCTGAGGGAACATATTCTTTGACAGCTCAAAATTCAAGCCATAACAGTGGGGCATATCCTTCCTGCCACCTAAACTACCCAAGTCCCAATGGATTCTTTAACAAAAACAGTACTACATAGTAAGTGGAGAATAGGACATTACTTTATTAATTCAGTACTACAACAAACTATCCCTTCTAAGCAACGTGTAAGGATCCATTGAATTCTCCTGTGGCGACCTGGGACCCAGGACTCAGAGACATGCTTACTGACAGCATGGCATTGTCATGCATGTCCGTGTGAAGAGACCACCAAACAGGCTTTGTGTGAGCAACAAGGCTGTTTATTTTACCCAGGTGCAGGCGGGCTGAGTCCGAGAAGAGAGTCAGTGAAGGGAGATAGGGGTGGGGCTGTTTTATAGGATTTGGGTAAGTAGTGAAAAATCATAGTCAAAGGGGGTTGTTCTCTGGCGGGCAGGGACAGGGGTCACACGGTGCTTGGTGGGGGAGCTTCTGAGCCAGGAGAAGGAATTTCACAAGTTAGTGTCATCAGTTAAGGCAGGAACCGATCATTTTCACTTCTTTTGTGATTCTTCACTTGCTTCAGGCCGTCTAGATATATACCTGCAGGTCACAGGGGATACGATGGCTTAGCTTGGGCTCACTCAGAGGCCTGACAGGCATGGTTTACTGACAGCTCTGCCAGACCGACAACATGCACTGGACCACCATTCAGCCCGTGAATGGCTATCTTTTGACTGAGATTGGACATGGGTATTCTGCCCAAGGAGCCAAACTAAATGCAGTGGTGATGGCCATGCAGGCTACCCCTACCGCATATCTTGCTACATTTTCAGGGACTCATGGGCCATTGCCAAAATCCTAGCCATCTGATCAGGACAGTGAAAATGGAGGAATTAGAATGTTAGAGGATCTCCATGTGAGGACAAGGACTAAGAAAAACAGCTTGTTGCCTGAAAAAGACAAATATATGTCAATCATATGTGTACTGAGGCAACCACAGCCACACTAGAGAGGAATTTATGCCATCCTTTTACATAGCCCATGGGATTTTACTTGGACCAAGGAATGTTTTTTGCTACCCAAGCAACTAGAAAACGGGTGCACATTAGTGAAAAAAGATGGACTTTTTAAGTACATTGTTATCCTCAGGCCAATAGAGTTATTGAATAATGGAACTCACAAAGCAACTGAAGAAAGAACATCAAGATGTCCTGCTAATGAGGGGGTAGTCCATCTGACTAGGGCAATAGGAACACTAAACACTACATACCAATACAGAGGAAACAGCACCACAATGCATACTGAGGGACACTGAGCTTGGTGGAGGTGGAGGTGGACTAGAAAGTCACCTGACTAGGCTGTCCATGCCTGGAAAGTCTCCGTCTGTGTTCTCCACCACTCTTTTTCCTTTTTCCCGATAGAATATGTGTCCTGGGGATGAATTGCAGTTCACGCTGCCATAGTACCCCAGAGAGGCCACCCTGTCTCCAATCTAGAGTTTATACTTTCCTTGCGTACCTCCCCTATAAGGGGATTCCACAGGGGTGGAGGATAGGATTAAGGAATGACAGACTGCTAGAGTCCCTCTAATGATGCTGGATACCTCTGGTCCTTCGATTTGGGTGGATGATGTTATCAGACATGTCAACTTTGTACTGAAGTGGATGATTGAGGCAGAAAAGTCTGAGTCAAGAAACAAGGGCAATGGGTGTCTGCAGAAGTAGCTTGGGAGTAAAACAGACAGACCAGGTTGCTACACCAACTCAGTCTAATTCTTATCCAATAGGTAGAGAACAGCTGAGACCTTGGAAAGGGTGAGAGGTAGGCACGAATCTGTCAGTCTGCTTTTCCGCAAGGATGGGGCATTAGAGGCCTGTGAGCATAATGCCTTAGTGGGCTCTTCCAAAGTGTGACCACCATGGGTAACTTGACAAAGTACTGAACGCTCCATCCACGACCTTGTTCTCTCATCGACTAGAATGATCCTTTTGTCTTGCCAGTCGTTAGCTCCAGCACTCCTAATGCCACAGAGTACAGTAACGGACCTTAAGTCCTAGCTTACTGCGTGAGTACCTAGCACATGCCACATAGGAAGAATTCAAAGGTGCTGTCTTTTAACTTAAATAACTTTGTGGCAAAATGTCATGACCACAACTAACAAATCTTTGGTGGGCAGGTGTTTTGATGCACCAGTTTCCTTTAATTACAAGGATGTGTGTTCATGATGATGAAGACAACAAGTATCGGAAGAGTGCTAGCCCTCTGCATAGGGGCTTTAGGATTGTATGGGGTGAACTGTATGAGGAAAACTCTGGCAACTACTGCCATCAATGAAACTTGGCTTGTGAGTGCCAATACCTTCATCCTCATAAATAGTACTAGCACAGAAGGTCTGTGTGTGCCAGAGGGCTACATCTTTATCTGTGGGCAATCTGGGGTGACTCAAATGTGGGGTGGGCAAAGTCATGCCTGGAAAACTTACAGATCCTGCAACATTGAGTGTGCTAGGGATGCTCCTAGAATTCATCCCCAAAATGAAGTGCTCCATTGACTCAGGAGCCTAATGCTGTATACCAGACTTACCAAAGACCTGACTGGATGTGTAACTGACTTTGGGTTTATGTCTTTTATGAGATCTTTGGTACCATACATAGGAGTTATTGCTCATAAAAAATGAAAAGAAACCTGTCCCAAACCATGGAAAATATTGCCTCTTCCATTGTCACTGTCTTAGAAGCCAAGGAAACATCACCCAGCCCCACCCAGAAAGTTATTTTAAACAACATAATTGTTCCAGACCTTTTTTTTTTTTTTTTTGAGATAGAGTTTTGCTCTTGTTGCCCAGGCTGGAGTAGAGTGGTATGATTTCAGCTCACTGCAACCTTTGCCTCCCGGGTCCAAGCAATTCACTTGCCTCAGCCTCCAGAGGAGCTGGGATTATAGGCATGCACCACCATGCCTGGCTAATTTTGTTTTTGTTTTGTTTTGTTTTGTTTTTTGTAGAGACAGGGTTTCTCCATGTTGGTCTGGCTGGTCTCAAACTCCTGACCTCAGGTGATCCACCCACTTCGGCCTCCCAAAGTGCTGGGATTACAGGCATGAGCCACCATGCCAGGCCCTCCATACTTTCTTTTAGCTCAACTGGGAGAAGTGTATACAGTTGCCAACACCTCCTACTGTACTGGGATAAACATCTTAGATATTGTAGAAACATAGGTAGAGGAGATCCAGAAGTGGACCCATTGGTCCACAGTGGGACCACCTGAAGAATCCTTCTTTAACCTCTTTGACAACCTCTTACCTAGATATTTGAGACCCAGGGCTAGATGACTACTGCAGAGAGGTCTGACTGTGCTGCTAGTGGTAGTAGTTCTCCTGGGACTAGTAAAATGTATTCTGGCTACAACTCAACAATGTTTCTGACACTGACAGTGTCAGCCAAGGTGTTACATTGATCTGACAAGACAAACCTCCACCTCCAGATCTGGAGATTTCAATGGGCATATGAAATACATCAGCTTTTCTAAGGGAAATATCTTGGTTGGAGAAGGAGACTACAGGTCAACTTTCCAGGTGGCCTTGGACTGACCCGATTATCCCCTCTTTTTTGCTTGTAGTTGTGAAGAGCAACTGTAGTATGTGCTGAGAATGCAATATCCCGAGACAGGAAAGAACTGCCTGAAACAGCCTGGGACTTGTTACTCTCTCCCTTGACAGAGAGATGTTCTTCAAAACTTTAGGCCACAGTTTCCGATTGGCCCTGAGGTATGTAACCTAGGGCAAGCTGTCTTGTGGGGTCCCTCAACTGTGGTACAAGTGGGGCATGCACAATCACTCCATCCACTTCAGGTACTTCACATGCACTCCATCCACCTCAGCAACTTTGTTGAGCCTTGGGCTACTGGCTCATAATGGACCGGCTCACATAGGCATCTGTTGTCTCTTGCTGTTTGTCTGTAAATGATACATCTGCTTTATGTAATTTGTTGCATATGAGTGTGTTCTGTTTAACTGAACTCAGACAAGTTAGTAAGTAGTACACAGTGTACCTGCCCCATACCCAGGATGTACATGATAAAGATAAACAGTGTGACTGCCTGCCAAAAGAAACAGTTTAAATAGAACTCAGGATTGTCTGTCATGATAGACAAAAAGTCCAGAATATAATTACAAATCACCGATCATAAAAAGAACCAAGAAAATAACAACTTGAGTGAAAAAAGACAGTTAACTAACACTAACACCAAAATGCATCAGATGTTGGAATCATCTGAATATGATTTTAAAATATCTACCAAAAATGTTTCAATATCAAATAGAAATTATCTTAAAATATATAAAAAAATAGCAAAATATTAACTAAACTTGAGTTGTAAAGAAAAAGAACCAAATGTAAATTATAAAAGCAAACAAACACAGTAACAGAAGTGAAAAATGTGTTGGATGGAGTCGATAGTACCATTGAGATGCGAGAAGGTAAAATCAGTGAATGTGAGGGCAGAATAGTAGAACTTAACCAATTTGAACAACATAAATAAAACAGACTGATAAATAAAATGTATAGAGGTGTAGGTATGTGTGGGGCAACAACAAAAGATCCAACATTTTGATTATGTGTACCAGAAAAGAAGTAAAATGAGACTGAAAGAATACTTGAAGAAATAGTGCTTGAAGAAAACCTCAAATTTGCAGAAGACACAAATGTATAGATTCAAGAAGCCTAAGATACCCTATACAGAATAAACACATTTCAAGAAACATTTTGCTTAAACTTTTAAAAACTAAAGACAAAATACTTTTATTTGGTAGTTTAGAAACATAAATCTATCATTTTAAAATTATAAAAGTCAGAAGTCTTAAATGGTTTATCTTAGGCTAAAATCAAGGTGTCAGCAGCACTGCTTTCCTTCTGAGGACTCTAAAGGAGAATACCTGTTCTTGCCTTTTCCAGCTTCTAGGGGCTGTCTTCATTTCTTGTCTCTTGGCCCCTTTCTCCATTCCTTGTGTCTTGGTCCTTTCCTCCAGTACAATTAGCAATGTAGGATCTTTACATATTTTCTACCACACTCTTCCACATTTAAAGGATCCTTGTGATTAAATTAGTCCCCCCAGATAATCAAGTATGATCTTATTTTAAGGTCTACTGTTTAGGAAGCTTAATGTCATGTGCAACCTTAACACTTTCTTGCATTGTAACATCACATATTCATATATAACATAGGATATCCTTGCTGACATAGAGAATAGGACAAGGACAGTCCTGTGGTGGGTTGCAGGGGGTGGGGGGGTGATTATTCTTCTTATCACAGTTAGCAAACAAAGATTTTGTGCCATGAAAACATGGAGGAAATAGCGTTATCCTTATTTTTCTTCAGTCTTTCTCATCAAATAGATTTTTAGATCCAAAAGAGAAGACTCAACATTGCTTTTAATTAAGTCTCAAGGTGAATGAAGAGGCACTACGAGCTCTGGGCTCTAGTATTAGAGTAGATTTCTCTCCTAAACAATGAGAAAATTTAGGGAAGAGATTTTTAAATTGCTCATAGATACCTTTGAGGATTATGGAGAACAGAAAAAGTTTTGGAAGACAAGAAATGGGCAGTGTACTAGGTTTTTAAAGGAAGATAGATCTCATAAACTATAGGTGAATGAGTTTAACATTACTTCTGGAAGTAATTTTAAGAAGCATGAAAACAATAGTTTACAAGCACTTAAAAGAATGTTTTGCAATCATGAAACAACATGGGCACACTGAGAACAAATTATATCGGAAAAATGATATTTCTTCGTATTTTTTGAATCTTTATCTTGTCCTCTTATTGTTAGTTGGCATGGAATAATTGTACATATTTATGGAAACAGAGTGATATTTTGATACAGGTATGCAATGCATAATGATCAAATCAGGGTAATTAGCATTTCAAACACGTCAAAAGTTTATCATACTTTTGTGTTGACAACATTCAAAATCCTCTCTACTAGCTTTTTGAAAATATACCATAAATTATTATTTCCATACTACTATGCTATAGAGCACTACAACAGAACTTATTCCTCCTATGTAGCTATAATTTTGTGTCCATTAACCAACTTCTCTCTATCCTCCCCTCACACATCCTTCCCAACATCTAATAACCACAATTCTACTCTCTAATGAGCTCAAATTTGTTTAGCTCCTGCATATGGGTAAGGACAGATAGTATTAATTTTTCTGTGTCTGACTTATTCCACTTAACATAATATTCTCTAGTCTTCTCCATGATTCTGCAAATGAAAGAATTTCATTATTTTTATGGCAGAATAGTATTTATATATATATATATATATGTATGTGTATATGTATATACTAACTTTTTTATCTATCCATCCATTGATGGACATTTAGCTTTCTATATCTTGGTTATTGTGAAGACAGCTGCAATAAACATGGAGGTACAGATGCCTCTTAAACATAATGATTTCCTTTCCTTTGGATAAACACATAGTAGTGGGATCTCTGAATCATAAGGTATCTCTATTTTTGTTTTTTGAGAAATCACCTTACAGTTTTTCAAAATACATGAAATAATTTAACTTCCCACCGACAGTGTATGAAAATTCTTCTTTTTCCACATTTTCATTAGCATTTTTTTGTTTTGTTTTAATAGTAGTCATTCCAACTGTGGTAAGATGACATCTCATTGTGGTACTGATTTGCATTTTCATGATGATTACTGGTGTTGAGCATTTTTCATATTCATGTTTGTTTTGTGCATGTATTTTCCCAAGAAATGTCTATTCAGATCCTTAACCCATTTTTAAATTAGATTTTTGTCTGTTTCTGCAGTTGAGCAGTTGAGTTGCTTGAGTTCCTTATATTTTGGGTCTTAGCCCCTTATTGGATGAATAATTCACAAATGCTTTCTCTCATTCTACAGGTTGTATCTTTACCCTGATGATTGTTTCTTTGTTGTTCAGAAACATTTTAATTTCATATAGTCATGTTTATATATTTTTGTTTTTGTTACCTGTGCTTTATGGATAGACTCTTTGCCTAGCCAAAATCCTAAAGCATTTCTCTATGTGTTCTTCTAGTAATCTAATTTTTCATGTCTTACACTTAAGGTTTTAATCCATTTTGAGTTTATTTTTGTATAAAGTGAGTGATAGGGGTCTAGTTTCATTCTCCTGCATATGGATACCCAATTTTTCCAGAAGCATGTATTGGAGATTGTGTCCTTTCCCCAGTGTAGGTTGTTGACAAAACTAGAGACAAAGTCTTAAAAACAGCCAGATAGAAACAGTGCGTCACCTATAGAGGAAAGCCAATGTAAATGAAAATACATTTTTTCATCTGAGAAAATGGAGGTCAGAAACAAATTACACAATATTTTTCAGGTAGTGAAAGAAAAGAACTGCTAACTGTGAATGCTACAGATGCTGTAACTATGCTTCTGGAATAAAGGGAAATTATATTTTTTGAACTGTTTAAAATTTGTTGTTAGCAAGCTTACCATTAAATGTTTACTAAGAACTGTTCTTCAAACAAAATAAAGAAAAAAAAAGGAATTCTGAACATCAAGAAGGAAGGTATATTAGAAGAATTAGCAGGAATATGAATACATCCAATACATGTTTTTTCCTAGTGAGTTTTATAAGTCATAGTTGATAATAGAAACAAAAATTATAACTCCTTTTGATACTAAAGGAAGTGATACTTAAAAGTATAGATGATAAAGGAAAAGAAATATAAGCTGAGTTTCCATGCTTTAATCAGAAGGGTAAAAACATTGGTATTTATATATTATTTTATAAATCAGATATTAAATAAGGTATTAAAATATGAAGAGTAGCATATAAAGTATATACAAATTTCCAAAGCAAAGAGTGTATATTGTAGATGTGTTCAAACATTATAAGCAAATCAGCATGAAAGTCTGAGTAGCACACAGTAAGTCAAACAAAAACAGAAAAATGAGAAAAACAATGACTATATAGTAAATCATAAAATAAAATGCTTATGTTTTAATACATTAATAATTACATTAAATATAAGTGACATAAATATACCAATCAAAAGAGAAATTAGCTCAATAAATAAAAAAAAAACAGCCTAACTATTGTTATTGTAAAAAATACACTTTAAATTCAGTAATATCCATAGGTTGAAAGTAAAAGATTATAAAAATATATACCACAGAAATATTTATCAATAAAAGGGCAAAAGTGGGCATATTAATATCTGATAATCTAGAAGTTAGACTCAAAAAATCTTGCAAAAAAGAACATTTCTAATAAGAGAGGAGACAGTCAGAGGCTGGCTAGGACAGAGAGGAAGAGTCTTGGGAGAAAGACAGTGCCCATGGGAATGCACCTGCACTACCTTTTTGGTGTAGCTAGCACGTGGAAATGTGGTTAACCACTTCCTCTTACACCAGGATGTCTCTCGGAAGGGACAGTCCCAATTATGTTTCAATAAATCAACTAAATGTCCTTAACTTGACCCAGAGCTAATTGTAATATCATTAGCATTGCAGTTTTGGTACCCCCATGAATTTTGCCTAGGTACTCATGGGTAATAACCAAGATGGAGTCACTACTGCTAACCACAGATATGCACAGACAGAACACTCCTAGCAGGGAACTTTACCCCTTCCATTAAGGCAGGACTCACAGAGGACCTCCTTGTTTCTGTCACATAAAAGACTCAGAGCTCAGCCCCATTTCTGACAACCCTTGTTTGGGTCCCCTCTCGCTGCTGAGAACTTTTCTGTTGCTTAATAAATGCTAATTTGCCTTACTCACTCTCTGGTGTCCGTGTGCCTTATTATTCTTGGTTGTGGGACAAGATCTTGGACCTCACTAAATTAAGGAATGAGGAGACTGCAACACTAATTATAAATTGATCTATTCACCAGTAAAATAACAATTCTAAATATATATGCACCAAATAACAAGTCTTAAACAACATGAAGAGAAAAATGATAGAACTAAAAAAAATAAATAAATCATAGTTGTGGGTTTTAACAGCCTTATCTCAGCAACTGATGGAATTGTTGGACAAAAATTTAACAATCAGCAAACATGTAGAAGATCTGTATAGCACAATCAAAGAGCAAAATTTTATTCACACATGCAAACACACACACAGACACACATATGTAGTTAAATATGTATGTCATATATATAATCAGTCCACACAAGACAGCAGAATATACAGTCTTTCAGGAGCTCATGAAATATTAACTAAAATATGAAATGATTTCTTGCACCATAAAGCAAACCCTGACACATTTAAAAGAATTTATATCATGTAGAGTATGCTCTCTGACTATAGTGGAATTAAAATGCAAGTCAGTAACATAAACGCAGCAGGAAAATTTTTAAAAACATTTCAATTATACAACACAATTCCAAATGATCCAAAGATTAAATGTAATGTCTCAAGTAAAATCTAAAAATACATTTAAACAAACGAAGGAAAAATACAACATATCAAAATATGAGAAATACAGTTAAGGATGTGGTGGGAAAGAAATTTATAGTACTAAATGCTTCATTAAAAATGAGAAAAGATCTCAAATCAATAACTTACACATACCTCAAGAAACTAGAAAAAGAACAGAGTAAACTGAAAGCAGGCAGAAGAAGAAAAATAATCATGACAATAACAAAAATTCATGAAATTGGAAACAGAAAATGTTTAAAAAAAGCCAATTTATTGAAAAAATCAATCAATGATAAACATCTATCAAAACTGACAAAAACAAATAGAGGTGACACAAAACTCAACAGCAACTTAAAAAAAAAAAAAACAGAAAATCCAATTTGGTAATGGACACAAGACATCAATAGACATTTTAACAAGAAAAATATTCAGATGTCAAATAAGTAGTGAAACGTACAATATTATTAATCATCATGGATATGTCAAATAAAACCATAATGAGCCATTTCTACACACCTACCAAAATGTCTTTTAAAAATTGTGACAATAGCAAAAGCTATTTAGGATGTAAAAAAATAGGATCACTCATACATTGCTAGTAGAAAAGTAAAATAATAAAGTCACTCTGAAAAATAGTTGACAGATAATAAAGTCACTCTGAAAAATAATTGACAGTTTTTTAAAAAGACAGACATGTTATTCATTCTTTCTACATTTTTTTTTTTTTGTGCTCATTAACCTTCTCCACCTCCTCTCCAATGCTCTAGTATCCTTACTGACATCATTTGGCACTCTCAGTGTACCCACAAAATTTTAAGAAAATAAATACAAAATTTTAAAAGTAAAATAAAAACCAGACATATATAGACCATAGATCCCAGCAATTGCAATTGTGGGTGTTTAATCTGGAGTAATGAAACTTGGGTTCCCACAAAAACTTGTTCATGAATGTCTACAACAGTTTAATTTGTTACAGTTGAAAAGGTCAATAAACCCAGGTGAATATTTAATTTGTGGTGAATTTATACCAGGAACCATGAAATACTACTCAGTCATAAAAGGAACAAAATATTAATTAATACAATCATTTGGATATATTTTTAGGAAATTTTATCAAGTGAATAAAAGTCAATTATATACATTATGTAAAACAGTACAAGTAAAAGTAGGTAAATATGAGCAAGATGGATAGATTGTCAATATCATTAACCTAGATATGATATTATAGAAATTATATCATAGCTTTCAAAGTGTTACAATTTGGAGAATCCGGACCAAGTGTACAAGTGTACAAGAGAATGCTTTCTCTGTATTATTTCTTACAAATTCACGTGAATACACAACTTCAGTTTAAAATATGCAATATGCAAATATATTATACCTATTAAGACTTTAATATAATAAAATATATTATACCTATTAAGATTTTAACATAATAAAATTTATTATACCTGTTAAGACTTTCTGTTATATTATAGAGAATACAATATTCTGATTTAACAGAACCAAAAGTAAGGAAAGAAAACAACAAGTTTAAGGGTAAGTACATTTAATATACCAAAAAATAAACAGGTCAAAAATCAGGGAACTCCCCAATAATTAATGTATCACTTATCTATTCACAGGATTTGCTTAGCATCTGACTACTTATTTTTTATTATTTTAAAAAACATATATCTAAATGAAATAGAAGTAATTACAAGAACTCACAAGAACAAAAATGCGTTAACAACTTTTTCATCAGAACAAATACCCAAAATAGAATAAAAATATAGCTTGATAAATTCCAAACTATTAGTATGAAGAAGTCTGTGTCCTAGTTTAAGAGAATGTGTTTTTAATAGAAAGCAGCACAAATAGCTAAAAAATCTAGGCAATAATCTTGGGATACAGAAGAAAAAAATCATCACAATAATATTTAATAGATGAAAATAATGTATATGGTAAATATGAACTTCATCTGTAAAGGCTGTGAAAAACTGAGAAGTTGATTTCGTCCCCTATGGATTAAATAAGAAATTGATAGAGGTCAACTAGTGGGAACTTCTGAAGGATTGTTTGTAGGGGGAATATTGGAAACAACCTTAGTGTGTCCTATGAGATTGAAAATATATAATAAGCATGAGCTTTTGTAGGAAAATAACAAAAGATGCATTTTAAAATAATTGCTGTTTGTTCTTCAAACAAACTTAGAGGTGATCCAGAACTTTATGAATTCAGCCTGGATGCCTTCTCCTGAGCATTCTTGAAGATTTGTGACTTAAATTTGTGTAAATCTAATTATTTTGTTATTTCCCAAGCCAATATAAACCAAACAGAGAATTTTAGACCTAAAATTGGTAATCACTATATAATTTCATAAGAATAATTACTTTTGAAATTATTCAACTATTAAAATATTTCTAAATTTAAATATCAGAATGATGTTTGATCACTGACCTAATATATACTTAGCATCAACTTTTTGCCTGCACTGAACTTTAATATGAGAAATGAAGCAACCTAACATTTCAGTGTTATATCTGGGCAACAAAATCGCTAATATTTTCACCTCATAACTTTCATACAGTTGCTACTTACTGTCTTCATATCACCATTGATATACACAGAAAATTAATCAGGCTTACTTTCAGAGAGGTTAAATAATTTTCCCAGGAAAAAGTCACAATTAAAAACAGAATCTTGAAACAGAAAACAGACTCTTTTCCATGTAAATGTCTTCTCCAATGTACCACTTTTTCTGTCACTTATCTGTTATATCTAGATGTCAAAGTCATACAATAAGTTCTGAGTCTAATTTCCATGAAAAAATTGGTTTCGTTCTTATTTTAGTTGTATGCTTTAAATATATATATATATAAGTTGTGAAATTGTATATGTATATTTATTTATAATATTTATAATTATTATCTTATATAATACTATATATAATATATTACAATATTATTTTGTGTATTATTAAATATTTACATAAATATAATATTTATAATACTTAAATGAATAAGTTGTATGTAAATATATATTTATTTAGTAATTTTGAAAGCATAGTTCATGCAAACTACTGGATTCTGTTCTAGTTTACTTTAATGCATCTTTTCATTAACTTCTGAAAAACAACAATGATTACTTTTTAGTGCCTCCAATTTATAGTTTGGCTAATTTAATTCAGACAGGTTAATTGACACAGCATGTGTGTAAACCTAGGCCCCAATCCAGCACTCTTAGCCTAGGTGTCACATCTCACCTATATTCAATGTTTACTAAATGGCAGGTACTTTCAACATGCACAAATTAGAGTATTTAAAGATTAAAGCAAAATATAAAATAAATATATGTCTAAAATAATGGGATAATATAATACATCATTACTTTGAGAAAGTTAAGGACTACTCAGTATAGGTACATAACTAAAGTCTAAATTTGGGGTGATACTTTTGGAGGACAATTTAGAAAAAAATAAATATCAACTGCAAAGACCTGAAGAATCTCCCAGTGTGGCAGCAAAAAGTAGAACTACAGTGCAGAATTAGGAGTAGGACAGGGAATGTTGGCTGCATGTTTTAGCAAGGACAAATTCTCAACCATTTTCTCTTTCGTAATAAAGAATGCATATTTTGTCTCAGATGATTTTTAAGGATTTAAAAAAGTGATGTAATGATAACATTTTGTTTTTATATCAAACACTGACTTTTCTGGGAGGATAGTTTGGGAAGGCATAAGACCATGCCATAAATTATCGTAATAATCTAGGTTAAAATATTACTTATGGAGGAACTTAAATATTGGTAATTGAAATATGGAAAATTGAGAAATTATATATAATATA
>NW_012114544.1:5732861-5761166 GCF_000951035.1 Colobus angolensis palliatus | reverse complement strand
GAGAAGTTTTTGACCAAGGGAATGAGTAATCATGTTACTCACTGAACCACAGAATTCATAATATGATCCAAATTTAGTAATAAACTAATAAATTGCATTTTAGTTCTTTAAGTTAGATATTCCTGTGTGATGTTCAAGAGAAGAAAAAAAAAATGCCTTGTGTTTAATTGGATAAATACACACAAAATTTAAGAGCAAAATTTGAAGACATTTTAGATACATCAGGTAATAATGGAAAGGAATGCAGGATGTGACCTCTGAGGTATATGGAACATGAAAAGAGAAAATGCTCAAGTACAAAATCCCGAGGAACTGAAATATTTTAGGTTGTGAAACAAGGTCACTGTGCACTGGTTACCAACATCTGAGTCTGGCGAGACAGAATACTCCCACATCACAAGTTACATGAAGAAGGTTTATTATTTACAGAAATTCAAAAAGGGACAACAGAAGCCTATGACTCACTGTATACTGGGCCTCCAAGGCTCAGGAAGCTATCTGGGGTGGATGATGTCTCATCTGTGTGCCCCACTTACACCACAGCTAAAGAATCCTAAAAAGTAGGCATCCCTGAATTTGATACCACAAGGTCATGGACATCCCTGAGCTAAAGTATTCAATGGTATATCCTGTTTCTACATAGGGACTATAACAGAGCTTGAGCTATTCCATCCAACTCTTTCTTAGCTTAAGATGTTGCATTCTCAGTACATTCTAGTTATTTTTGAGAACTATGAGTGAGAAAAGCAAGAAAATTGGGTTGCCCAAGACCACTCAGAGAATGTGAGGGGTCCTGTAAGGGGTAAGAAGAGAACAGTAACTTTAAATCAAAATAAGAATAATCCCAAAGTGACTGAAAGGAACAACAATAATAATACTACAAGTATTAATGGTAGTAACAACAACACTCTGGTTAAGTTATATGTCAGATACAGGTTTAAGTGATTTAGTTTTACAAAACATTTTTTCCTATGCTATCCTTGCATTAACTTATTTACTCCACAGAGAAGCCCAGGATGTATGCTATTGCATTTTCTTTAATTTCTAAATGAGAAAACTGTAGAGAAGAGAGTTTAAGACATTTCTAATATCATAACAGTGAGGAATTGATAACATTGGCATTTACGTCCTATTCATCAGACTCCAGAGATAACATTCTTCCCTGTTAGAAAAAACATGTTTAAAACAGAATGTGTTGTCACTGAAGGCAAGGAAAGAGAATCTTCAGAGATGAAGGAAAGAAAAAGATTTGTCTATTGTCGCAGAGATGATAGGACAGGAAATGAAATGTCACCATTGGAATCATTAGTAATGATGTCATTGGTGACCTAAGAAAAGGCAATCAATAGGAGTTCAGGTATAAGCTTATGAAGTGAGAACGAGGAAAAGTGTGTGTGTGTGTGTGTGTGTTTGTGTGTGTGTGTGTAAGACTACATAGTTTATTTTACTTTAAATGATGATAGAAGAAGGGACCTCTAAAAGGGAAAGTTTAAAGATAGTTTAATCAGTGGCATAATTGATACATTTAGGGCTCTCAGGAGTTTGAATAGGGTAATACTAGAACAAAGTTGGTAGGATTAACCATATAGAGAAAAAAGCATATATACATTGTTCACTGTAATAAATCTAAATGTTGGCTCTTGTAGGAGAGTTCAAGATCATCTCAACCCCACCCCCACTTTTTCTTAGCCCTTAATGGGCTTTTAGCTATATTTAAAAATGAAACTAACACCAATAAGATTAACAAGAGAAAAGAATATAAATATTACTAGTTTTATATGTTTATGGGGATCTTCACAAAAGTGCAAAGTTCCAAGAAGTGGCCAAAGCAAGATGCTTTTTTTTTTTTTTTTTTTTTATTTTCTAGACAAAGAACAATAGAGAAGACATGACAAGACAAAGAAAATCTGGCTAACTGCAGTATATTTTCCAGGGAAGTCAATAGGAGATATATGGTCGGGGTTATAAAACTAATGGAAGATATCTCCTATCTTCATTAGTTTTCATGCTTCATTAAGAATTTTTATTCAGGTCCACTGGAGGCTCTAATTGCAAGTCCTTGTTGATAAAAACTATTTTCGTGCCCTGGCACTACAAAGGTACCCCTCCCAGAAGAATATTTGTGACTTGCTGCATTCAGGGAGAGAGGTCAGCTAGCTTTTACTGAAAGCACAACTTTTCCAAAGTCTTCAACTCCAAATAATCAATATATCAATCTGGCACGTTTTGGGATGGCACATTCTTCTATCTTTCACCAAAACAGCAAATACTATATACTTAATGAAATTTCAAAGAAATGCTAAATATTTTATTTTAAAATTAATTGACTATTATTGAATTAACAAAAAGTATCCAATGTTTATGTCTTAATATGGTGTTACAATTACTTTTCCTAATTAAAAACATGCATTTTTTCTATTCTGCTCTGATTGGATTGAAATATACTGTATGCTGGCCAGGCATGCTTGCTCACACTTGTAGCCTGTAATCTTAGCACTTTGAAAGGCCAAAGCGGATAGATTACTTAAGACCAAGAGTTGAAGAGACCTGGCCAACATGGTGAAACTCCGTCTCTAGTAAAAATACAAAAATTAGCTGGGCGTGGTTGTGCAAGCTTGTAATCCCAGCTACACAGGTGGTTGAGACACAAGAATCACTTTAATCCAGGAGGCAGAGGTTGCAGTGAACCAAGATCACATTGCTACACTCCAGCCTGGGCAACAGAGTGATACTCGGCCTCAAAACAAAAGAAAAAAAAAATACTGTATGCTGAATTGTGTCAATTTATTTAAGGAATTTGTTCAAGTCAGAGAAAAGCACTTCAGAGACTGAGTGTAAGGAGAATTATGTTAAACAACAGAAGTCTATTAGTGACTGGACAAGCTTACACAAGTAACAAAGCTATCAATTAAATAAATACACTTTATGAGAATGTATTTAATTGATTTTATGATAAAATTATTCTGAGATTCCATATTATAGTTTTAGTGATAATCAAATTTAATGATATGTCAATTAGCTTATTTGTTCATAAGTAGATGAATTTAGAATTTAATTTAGGTTCTCTAAATGACCAGTTTGAACAATTCTCCATATTGTTTGCTATAAAATAGCCAGGACGAGAAAACTGATGTTAAATGAAAATCTTTAGCTATAGGTAAATTTACTATTTTCTCAAAACCCAGAAAACGTAACTACATGAACACAAGTGCCCTATATGTTACTAAACAACAGGACAACTTATTGGGCTATTGAAAGGAAACTATCAACGTGATAGGCTGAAGCAATCTCAGCAATAAATTACAAAGTTTTCATTTTATGTACAAAGTTACTGGTCTTCGGTATCTTCAGTTACAATAAAATTGGTTGAACGGTTAAAAAAATTGAGACTCATATATGTATTGTAATTAGGCAAGTGAAATTCCTGTATCCACACTTTTCTGAAAAAGTATATGATAGCATTTGATTATTTATTTATAATCATGACCTCAACCATAGTAGCTGCAAATGATGACTTATGCTGCTGACTTCAAGAATGGTAGAGTTTTTTACAGTTTGATTAATATTAAAAGGAGTGCTATGATTATACTTAGGATATGATATGTTTTTCAAAAATTTTTACCTTTGGAAATATAACAAATAATATATAGTCCACGGCAACATCTATAATGAATCTCTATAAACTCATGTTATAGAGATTATAGTCTTATAGATGTTATAGTCTTCACGGAGACTATAACATCCCCTAAATTTAAACTTTTTCAATAATTTATCTGTAACAACTACTAACTATAGATAACATAATATAATATTAAAATTACAAAGAATGTGGTATATTATAGATTTTGTCATAGCTTTATTTTTGTCATGAATATACTAATTAGTGTTTTTATACAGATGCTATTATCTCATGGAGCAGCAAAGAAACATATTAGAACATTTTTTAAAGGTGCCTTTTCAATCATTACTGTCATTAGACTGAGATATATCTATATATACGGTTCTTCACATATATGAAGAAGAATTCGTATATATATATGAAAAAAATCTATAAACAGAAAAAAAATAAAACATTGGGCTAATTTGCAATATTTTTCCTTTCAGTAAACAATCAGAATTATTCATGATAGCTTCAATTTAAAATATTTTTGAAAAACTCCTTATAAGAAGCAGTAGTGTGTTCTCATTGGATTGTAAAATTTCGCTCCTTTGAACTAGACTAGTCAGATCTCTCCAGAAGCTGTGTTATAATAAGCTTTGTGATCATTCGAAAGATGTGTGATAGCAAACCGTTGTTCTGTTGAGATATAGATAAATAAAGTATAAATAAATAATTGAAGAGTTTGGACAGCTGGGTGTCTGTAGCAATTGAAGCAAAAGACGTCACACTGTGAAGCTTTGAAGAACTAAAGCATCTTGTTCACATAAGCTGACAGGGTAATGAAGAGGATAGAATAAGATAATACATATATTATCATGAGTGCTTGTCGGTGATACATGATTCAGTAAACTGGAATTTGTATTTATATTATTTATGTGGGTTATTGGTAAGTGCCTTTTGATTCTATTACAAACAATTTAGAAAAATTCAAGACAGGCCTAGAAGACAAGCAGCACTGTCATATGCATCATTTTAAAAACCTTTAACTGTTATTGAGTATTAAGCTTTCAAACCCTCTTTGTTTGAACATCTTCCTTCCTCTACAAAACCAGGAAATAGAAACACGAATTTAAATCGCTTGTCCTTCAGTCATATCACAATATCGTAATCCTCACCCTGCAATAACCTTAATGTGCCATCATTGAGGGAGAATGCTTTTGAATAGTCATATTCTATTGTTTCAAATATTCTTTTTCTTTCACCCACAAAAATCATATGATAAATGCATTTGTAATGTGCCGGTAAAAATTGAATTATTTATCTAAAAATCTGTATTGTTATGATAAATTAGATCATGTAATACTCTATTTCACTTCCAATATAGGATGCCATATGAAGAACAATTCTGGGATTCAGAAATCTCTGCATCTTTGGATGAGATAAATACCTTGCAAAATACATTTATAAACTTTTATGCTGTGGGCATATTCTGTGTTCATATTCACATGTGTGTGCACACACGTGAGTGTGTGAATATTCTCCATTATATATTCTTATTTATATATGAATAATTGCCCTCATGAAATATTATTTATGTATTCTCCAATATAAGCATATGCATCAATATATAGATGTATTATATATCTTCTCATATACATTACTTTATATATATACACACTATATAGTTTATAATATATATCCTCTAGTGTAAAGGTTTATGTGTATATATACACAGAGACCCACTGGGTGTGACTGCATGCATGTGTTTGTGGGAAGAGAGAAAGAAAATGAAAAATACTACATTTTCCTCAAACCAAAACCACTCTAGTCATTGAAGATTCCCAAGAATATTCAATAACAATTGATATTAAATTTTAAATAAGAAAGTATTGTATATTTAATTTATTAAATACAATAAAAATAACTTGCACATTGTTGTTGGAAATATTTTATTATGAGAAAGCCGTATATAATTAAACTGTTGAGGGTATAATAGAGATGATGGATATACAGGCATTCATTGTAAAAATACTTTAGCTACTTTGGGTGCTTGAAAATGTAATAAAATGTTGGGAAAGATGTGCAATAAAAACAAGTGTATAGCTCAATGTATTTTCACAAAGTCAGTATATTAATATAACCAGCTCCCAAATGAAAACAGAAAACTTTACCAGAATGGCAAAACCCCATTCTACTCACTTCCAGTAACCACATTTCTCAATGTCTACTTCTTAATGACAAAATTAATTGTTCTTGTTTCTAGACTTTATATAAATGGAATCACACCTGTGATTTACTCTTCATGTCTGGATTCTTTATCTCAATATTATGTTTGTGAAGTTCATACATATTGTAACAGGTAATTTATAGTTTGTGACTGAATACAGTAGGGCTTATTTATTCATTCATCTGTTGATCAAAGTTTGGATTATATCTAGTTTTTAGCTATTATAAAGAGAGCTGTCATAAATACTATCTCACAAGCACGTGTGCCTGTGAATATGTGCATGCATATATGTTGAATATTGTGATAGACACTGAGATGCACCCATCCAGATTCAGATAGAAAGTGCTGCTAGCTTAAAGTTTTTGGTCAGCAAACAACCACCAACTGGCAACCCCTTCAGAATCAGCCCCAGGTACAAACAATGGCTTTGTCTGTTCCTGTATCTGGAGACCCTGCATCTGGTTACTGAGCGAGACGAGGTGAGGATACAGAGGCATGGGCTATTTCAGGTTGTCAGGAGACAATTTTGGCAGGCACTTCTTCCTCCAGAGTTTTCCATAGGCTTGGTTGAGGCTGTATCAAATTTGCTTTGCAGTTCAATTCCTGCTTTTGCCCAACTTTGTCTCCTTCTACTTGCTAAGTATTGATTTTCACAAACTTCTTACACCCCAAATACTACTTCCACTGTAAACTTCATCTCATTGTTGGCTTCCGGATGACCCAAGCTTTATATACCTAGAAACAGACTTTTTTGGTCATAGGTATGTATATGCCCACCTTGCTAATTGGTAGTAGTAAGTACTACCAATCAATTAGTTGGTACTACCAATTAATTTTCCAAAATGTTTGCACCAATTTCATTCCTATAACAAGGAAATGATATTTCTGTTTTTTCCACATCGTTGTTAATAATTCACTTAGTGACTTGTTTTTTCATTTTATTCATTTTGCTTTAGGTATAGTGGTAACACTTTGAGATTTTAGTATACATTCATTTAATAATATTGAACTCCTTCTCTGATACCTGTTAGTCACCTGGATATATTCTATTAGGGTTGCTTTATGTCTTGATCAATTATCAATTTGAATTAGCTTCTTTAACTTGGCAAGTATTTTTTAATGTATTTTGGTTATTAGCTTATTATGAAAGGTGTGTGTTGCCATTATCTTTTCCTTCCTTATAGACTCCAGTTTATTGCTTCAGTGTTGTCTTTTGATCACAAACACTCACTTTAACATAGCCAAGTTAATTTTTTTGTAATCTTTTGGTAATTTTTGTGTTTAAAAAGTTTCTGTTTAATCTAAGTCTGTATTTATCAAATTTTTAAACAAAGCTTTACATTTTTTTCATTTCTTATGAGGATCTGCATTCAATCTGAAATTTACTCTTGTGTATGTGATAGGTAGAGGATTAATATACAATTTTCAAATGAAGAGTTCATTGACAAACTTCATTTATTAAAATATCCGTCCTACCAGTTTGGAATGTGTTGTCATATTTATCACAAATTAGGTGACCACATCTATTTGAGCTCTTACTGGACTCTGCTTAATTGCTCTATTCTCTATTAAAAGCCAGAAAATTTCTGATTTGACACTAGGGCCATACTGTTGTAGTTACTGTAGCTTTACAATATATTTTGATAGCACTTAGTTTAAAATATCTAGCTGTTTCTTCTTTTTCAGAATTGTTTTGTTTATTACTGACCATTTATATCTCCATAAAAACTTCAGAAATATCTGTCAATATTCACACACACACATACTTACTTAATATAGTAATAAATATCAAATGTTCTAATCAGTGAACAAGACATGTCCTCAATCTATTTAGAGTGTTTTTATTTATCTAAACATTTTTTATAATTTCCTTTTTTAAATTCCTTAATCATTGCTATTACACAACTAAATTGTTCCCTTTTTCTCAATTTTCATTTTGTTCCTGTTGAAATTTACAGCAAAATTAAGGTTTCATTTAAATAATTTTTAAAATGCCATGCTTTATTAATTATAGCTTCTGCCTTCTGAATGATCTTTGATTGCTATTATTTCTATCACATTTAATTATCCTGTGTTAAATTTTGCAGATGTAAATTTTTTCAAATATTTTTTGTTTTCTTTTTGTTTCTCTTTTATTTTATCATGGTAAGAACTCTTAATATGAGATAATCACTTTTATCAATATTTTAAGTGTACAATGCCTGTCCCCATTAAATATATTTTTATATATTTTCTGCTCTGCAGCAGCAATTTTAGCAACATTTTAAGTGTACAATGCCTGCCCTCATTTTATATTTTTTTAATATATATTCTCTGTTGTACAGCAGTTCTCCAACAGGACCACAGATGAGCTGCGTAGGGAAGAAGGACCTGGAGGTTTGGGCTGGTCGATGCCATTGAATGACATACCTGTTCAGCACATAAGAAGCTGAGGAAAAATTCCAGTTCTTAGCTTCCCCCTTAGTAATGAAAATAGTTGACCTTTGTATCCCATTTGCTAAACCTTTTAAAAATATTATTTTCAATGGTATTTTTTTAATCTGTTGCTATATTCCACTTACAAGAATTGGCACAGTAATTCTGCATCTGTGTTCACAACAGAATTGAAACTGATTTTATTTTCTGTTTAGTGTCCTTTTAATGTCAATTTTTTGCTGCTTTAATGAAAGCTGAGGCACTTCCAGCTTCTGCTTAGAATATAAAAAGCTAGAAAAGGTGTCACTCCCCTGTTAACAACAAAAAAAAACAGATAATCTACGAAACCTTGAACATATTACAGAGTTGAGACAGGAAGCCAACCAAATAACCTGATACCTGAGAAAAAATATGGACCTCCAAGGAGAGCCATGAACACAAGCACTCCCTTCCTTAGAGTAGAATACAGGAAAAATATGGAACCAACACAGAATCAGGTAAGATCCAGTTACAATTTTTAATGAATTGCTAGAAGCCAAGTATGACCACTACAAAATACCTTAGGACAACAAACAAAAGATGCATTTGCACAGACTTACAACTCCTCTCTACAAACAACTTTATGTGCTCATGAGAAAGACTGTAACAAACAGGGAGCTGTGGAAACCTTCAGAAGGCAAGCAAAGGAGACCCTATGAGCCATTCCTGAGATAAGGAGACCGTGTTACCCTTCTCGCCTGTCTCTCCTAGGGAACAAATGGCTCAAACCTCTGCCTGGATAAATAAAGCAAACACTGTCACTTACAATACACATACTTAAATAATAGCTTGTTTCATAAAAGGAAATTTCTTCAAAGATCTTCTCATAAAAATTTCAGATCATGGAATTTTCAAGGATAATAAAAATTATCTTCCAAAACCAAGTTTTCACCTTCTCAAATAAACAAAATGTAGGTGGTTCAGATCTAATCAATGTGTTATGATGCTTGAAGTTTTAGACTAAACTCATTTAACTGCATTAAGCCAAAGAGAACCTCAATATTGCTCCTGAAGAACATTTGTTTGCTACTCCTATAGAGCTAAAAATATTGCTTTTCAGTAAATAAATTAATGGGCATACTGGAGAGATTTATTTTACACTTTCATCTTAAGCAATGAAGAGGATTTCTGAAGCACAGAAACTTTGAGCGAGTCATTTAATCAGTCTTAATTACACTAAATGGTTGAAATAACTCAGTTACTTTTATTTTTACTGATTTTTAATAGTTAAATAATATCAAGTAAATCAGTTAAGATGATTTTGGCTTCAAATAGCAGGATGTGGAAATAAACATGTTGTTATATAAGAAATATTAATTGATTTAGTGCTTTAATAATTTTTGCTTTGGATTCTAAGTGATTATTTTGGCTTCATTCTAATGTTTTCACAATGGTTCCCAAGCTCTAAGTATTATATTCTCAAATGACTTTATCCGAAGGCAGTAAAATGTTAGTTTCTGTACTATGTCCTATTTTGACTACTTTCTCAGAAACCTCAATGGATTCACCTTAGAGGTGTGAGGGTCAGTGGAGTAGGTGGAGTTGATTGTATCTTCATGTCCCATGAGGAGGCAGTTATGAAGAAGGTATCTGGATTGAACACACTGAGGACCTGGGAGACTACAGAAAACTGGAAACTGTGTCAAGGGTGACTAAACCCTGCTTCTTTATGAGACAATTAAAAAAGATTCACAAAGGACTCTGAGGCAACATAAAATTGTAAGAATTCTGCCACAGAGGTGATATTTCATTGTGGTTTTTACTTGTATTTTCCTGATGATTAGTAATTGTTTTAACACCTTTTCGTATACCTGTTATCCATCTGTGTATTTTCCTTGGAGAAGTATCTATTCAGTTCCTTTGCTCATTTTTTAATCAGGTTATGAGTTTTTTAAACTATTCATTTGTAGGACTTCTTTAATTACTTTGACGATTAACACCTTGCCAGATATATGGTTTGAAAATATTTTCTCCCATTTTACAGGTTGCTTTTTTGAAACTCTGTTGATTTTTTTTCCTTTTCCATAAAGTTTTTTTTATCTTGATGGATTCCCACTTGTTTATTTTTGCTGTGTTGTCTGTGCTTTTGTCAACAATCCCATATATAGCCATTAAATCATTGCCAAGGTGAATGTCATGAAGCATTTTCCTATATTTTCTTTTAGAAATTTTAGTCTCAGGTATTATATTTTTATGTCTAATCACTTTCCAGTTGATTTTTGTATGTGGTGTAAGATAAGGATTCAATATCATTCTTTTGCATGTGAATATTTAGTTTTCCCAACGCCACTTGTTGAAGAGACTGTCCTTCCCCTCATTGTGTATTTTGGCACCCATTTTGAAGATCAGTTGACTATACATGTTAGGATTCAGTTTTTTGAAATCTCTATTCTGTATCATTGGTTGATATGTTTGTCTTTATGCCAGTACCACACTATTTTTTTTGACTACTGTAGCTTTGATATATATTTTGAGATCAAGAAGTATAAGGCCTCCAGTTTTGCTCCTCTTCTCTCTAAGTCAGTTGGCACTTTATAGTCTATCGTGGTTAGATATGAATTTTAGATTTTGTTTTTCTACTTCTGTAAAAATACTACTGGGATTTTAGTGGAGATTGCACTGAATGTGTAAGTAACTTTATATGGTGTAACTATTATAACAATAATAATTCTTCCATTACATGAACACAGGATATCTTTAATTTTGCTTAATTCCTGTTCAATGCTTTTCATCAGTGTTTTATAGTTTTCAGTGTACAAGTCATTCACATCTTTAGTTAAGTTTTTTCTTAAGTATTTCATTATTTTTGGTGCAAGAAAATGCCACATATTTTATTTTTGCAGGTTCATAGTACATGTATATATTAATGGGGTGCACAATATACCCTGATACAGGCATGCAATATGTAGCAATTACAGCATGTAATATAGGGTATCCATCCCCTCAAGCATTGATCCATTGTGTTCTAACAAATTATACTCTTTTACCTATTTTAAAAGATACAATTAAATTATTATTGACTATGGTCACCCTGTTGTGCTAGCAAATACTATGTCTTATTCATAGTATTCAACTATTTAACTATTTTAATTTTGTATTCATTAACCATCCACTCTTCCCTGCCCCCTACATTCACTTCAAAACTTGTCAACTTCTGATAACCATCTTTCTAGTGTCTATCTCCTTAGGTTTAATTATTTTGATTTTTTGCTACCACAAATAAGCAAGAAGATATAAAGTTTGTCTTTCTGTGTCTGACTTATTTAACTTAATATAATGACCTTCATTTCCATCTATGTTGTTGCAAACAACAGGATCTCATCATTTTTTATGGTTACATCTGTTGATGGACTTTTGGGTTGCTTTCAAATCTTGACTGTTGTGAACAGTGCTGCAACAAACATGAGAGTGCACATATATCTTCAATATACTTTGGGGGTGGATACCAAAAGCAGTGGGATTGCAGAATTATATAGTAGCTCTATTTTTATTTTTTTCTTGAGGAAGCTCCAAACTGCTCTCCATAGAGGTTGCACTAATTTACATTCCTACCAACAATGTATAAAGATTCCTTTTTCTCCACTTTCTTGTCAGCATTTGTTATTGCCTGTCATTTAGATTTAAGCCATTTTAACTGAGGTGGGATGATACCCCATTGTAGTCTGATTTGCATTTCTCTGATGATCAGTGATGCTGAAGACATTTTTATATGCCTCTTTGACATTTGTATGTCTTCTTTTGGGAAATGTATAATTTTTAAAATGGATTATTAGCTTTTTTTTTTTTTTTTTTTTCCTGTAGGGTCATTTGAGCTCATTCTATAGTATGGTTACAAATTCCATGTCAGATTGGTAGTTTGCAAATATTTTCTCCCATTCTGTGGGTCATCTCTTCACTTTGTTAATTCTTTTCTTTGTTGTGCAGAAGATTTTTAACTTGATGTGAACCATTCATCCATTTTGCTTTCCCTGAGTGTGCTTGTAGGGTATTACTCAAGAAACTATTTGCTCTAACCTGTGTCCCAGGGAGTTTCCCCAATATTCTCTTGTAGTAATTTCATAGCTTTAAGTCTCAAATGTAAGTCTTCTATTTGTATTTGATTTTTGTATATGTGACAGATAAGAGTCTAGTTTCATTCTTCTGCATATGGTCATCCAGTTTTCCTAGCACCATTTATTGTAGAGACTGCCATTTTACAAGTGCATGTTCTTGGCACCTTTGTTGAAAATGAGTTCACTGCAGGTGTGTGGATTTGTTTCTGGGTTCTTTTTTCAATTCCATTGTTCAATGTGTTTATTTTATGTTAGTATCAACCCAAATGTCCATCAGTGACAGACTGGATTAAGAAAATGTGGCACATATACACCATGGAATACTATGCAGCCATAAAAAAGGATGAGTTTGCATCCTTTGTAGGGACATGGATGCAGCTGGAAACCATCATTCTTAGCAAACTATCACAAGAGCAGAAAACCAAATACTGCATGTTCTCACTCATAGGTGGGAACTGAACAATGAGATCACTTGGACTCGGGAAGGGGAACATCACACACCGGGGCCTATCTTGGGTGGGGGGGGATTGCATTGCGAGTTATACCTGATATAAATGATGAATTGATGGGTGCTGACGAGTTGATGGGTGCAGCACACCAACATGGCACATGTATACATATGTAACAAACCTGCACGCTATGCACATGCACCCTAGAACTTACAGTATAATAAAAATAAAGAAAAAAAAGAAACTGTGAGATATATATCTATATATAAAAAAAAATGATGCAATACTACTCAGCCATAAAAAGAAATGAATTAATGGCATTCGCAGCAACCTGGATGGCATTGGAGACTATTATTCTAAGTGAAGTAACTCAGAAATGGAAAACCAAACATCTTATCTTCTCACTCATAAGTGGGAGCTAAGCTATGAGGATGCAAAGACATAAGAATGACACAGTGGACTTTGGGGACTCAGGGGGAAAGGATGGGAAGGGGGTGAGGGATAAAAGAATACAAATTGAGTTCAGTGTGTACTGTTCGGGAGATGGGTGCACCAAAAATCTCACAAATCACCATTAAAGAACTTACTTATGTAACCAAATATCACCTGTTCCCCCAAAACCTAAGGAAATAAAAAATTTAAAAACAAACAAACAAACAAATAAACAAAAAGACTACAGAGCAACTATTCTAAACATGTTAAAAGAAAATGGATTGATAGTGAATAAAGAAAAAGAGAAAATCAATACAAAAAAGATGCAAACTGTAAAAAATAAATAGCAATTTTGTATCTAAAAACTAATTTTGCATAAATTAAAAGCTTACCAAAATGGTTCAGTAGTAGATTTGAAAGGGCGGACACAAGAAAAAATCAATAAACTTCAAAAAAGTTTAATCATTTGATTTCAAACAACAGAGAGAAAACTAGTTAATTGTAACAACAGAGACTCAGACGTCTGCTGGAAAATAACAAACATTTCAAAGAAATGCATCACGAGAGTCCTAAAAGTAGAATAAAAGGGAACATAAATATATTTGAAGAAATGATGACAAAAACTTCACAAATTAGTTAGAAAATAGTAACTTACTGACTGAAGGAGCTCAGTAAACATTAATAGGTTGATCATTTAGAAAACCACATTTACATATATCTTTATATAAATTCTGAAAGCTGAAAATAAAAGGAAACCTTGAAGCATCAAGGATAAATGCTTATGTATGTGGAAAATAGGATTAGTGGCTATTTTATTGTCTAAAACAGCAAAAGTCAGAAGTATTAAAATGTATGTATTTGAATGGCTGAGAGGTGTGAAGTGGTCATCTTTCAATCAAGAATTCTGTATACAATAAAATTATTCTTCACATACGAAGACAATATATTTCCATATTTTAAAAAATAAAAAAATGTGTTTGTAGTTGAACTTTATTACAGGAAATGCCAAAGGAACTTCTTTACACTGAATTAAAATAAAACTACATCATAACTCAGATGAACAGGAAGAAAACAAGTGCACCACAAATGGTAATTATATGGTTAAATGTAAGATAAAAATATATGTGATCATTAAAGGTAAAACTGTAACACTAAATTTCATGGTTTATAACATATAGATATACTCTGTGATAAACATAAACATGAGAATGGAGGATAGAAATATATATGTGCAAAATTATTACATATTATAAAAATTAAGTCGCTATTAATATAGATTGTTATGAGTTAACATGTACGGCATTCCTTTAAAGAATCACTATATATAGATATAAAATTTAATACATGACCTTACAGGATAATAAATGAAGATGTTAAAGGAGGAACAAAAAAACAAAAAAGATGAATGAATAAACAAACAGCAAATGGCAGACCTAAACTCAACTGTATCAATAATTACATTGAAATTGAATGGACTAAACACCTCCTTAAAAGGCAGAGACTGTCAGTGTGGATAAAAATGCAAGAATTGAACATACTCTTTCTATAAAAACTACACTTTAAATTTAAAAACACAAATCTCATAGATGCACGAATTTGGAAAAATACGTGACATATAAACAGTAAGAAAAATTAATGTAGTGTCTATAATAACAATAAACTAATTAGACTAAGATACATAGTTCTATATTTAATAAAAAGATATTTTATGGTAATCAAAAGATGAATATACTAGGGAGGTAGGTATAACAATTAGAAATCATTATGCATGAGTAAAAAACAATTTCAAAATAAAAATGCAAAAATTAACACAATTTATGCCTTGACAAATTATCAAATATATCTGGATGTTTTTATTACTTACTTCTCATTAACTGAAACAATTAGAAAGAATATCAACAAGGGTAAATAAGGCCAGAGCAACACTTCATAGAAAAGTAATCTAATTAGTATCAATAGAGAATTCCACTGAATAATTATAGGATTCACATTCTTTGCAACCACTCACGAACCATGTTTTGGTCCATAAAACAACACTCAATAAATTTTAAAAAATTGAAATAATTTACATCATTTCATCTCACTTAATGTATTTAAATGAGGAATTCTATATCCAGAATAGAGATAAGAAAAAAAAAAATCTGTATCCAGAATAGAGAAGAGAAAAATATGAGGATGATAAAGAACAGGTTTCTAAATATTCAATGTGTCAAAGAAGAAATCCAAAGAGAAATTTAAAGAAGTGCATATATATGTGTGTGTGTGTGTGTGTGTGTGTGTGTCGGTATATAATGTTAACTGCTAAGATCGGTACTTGCTAAGATCAGTGAAACAGAATTTTGAGTAGACTGATAAAGAACAAAAAATAATAATAATTAGCAATATATATGTAACTGAATTAAAATAGAAACACAATGTAATGAAAGTAGGTAGGACACAGATAAAATAGTGATTTAAAACAATTTATAGCTTCATGGTAAATAATGGAAAAGTCTATAATTAATGATGTCAACTTTCACCTTAGGAATCCAGAAAAATAAAAATAGATAAAACAAAAATATATCTAATGAAGAAAACAATCCAGATCAAAGCAAAGTAAATTAAATAGAAAACAGAGAAAAATTAATTGAACACAAATTACATATTTGCTAAGGTCAGTGAAATCGAAGTTTAGATAGACTGATAAAGAATAAAAAGGAAACAAAAATTAGCAATATCAGGAAAGAGATAGGACTATTGCTACACACCTTATAAAATACTAAATATAATTAAGGATTGTATTGAACAATTTTTGTGAACACATTTGTCTGTTTAGAAGGTATGAATACATTCTTAAAGAAACAATTTACCAAAACTGAAACAAGAATTAGAATTTTTGAATAAAACTATATCAAGCAAAGAAATTAAATTAGTAAATAAAAAAATTTTCCACAAAGAAAAATTTAAGCCTTAATGTCCTGATGAATTCTACTAAATATATAGAAAAATAGTAATGCCAATTCTACACAAACACTTTCGGAACATTGAGAAAGGAACACTTTATTTCATGAGGTCAATATTATTTTTATGTCATAGCCAAAGTCATAACAAGGAAAGACAATCATAGAACATTGATCCTCAACATAGGAATTAAAATCCTGAAAATGAATTGCCAAAGTGAGTCCACTAATAAATATATAACAAACCATGTCTAAGAGAGGTTTGTCTCATGAATACAAAAATATAATACAAAAATCAATTAATGTAGTATATACCATGTTAGTGTAATAAAAAGGGAGGAGGCATATACGTCACAGTCTCTGTAAATTGAATGAAAGAATATCACAAATTAACATATCTGTTCATGATTAATAATTCTCAACAAATAAGGGCTATAAGGTAAATCCCTTAAATTGATAAAATACATTCAGAAAGAACATAAAGCTAGCATTGCACTAAATAGTGAAAGAATGAATACATTACATTTAAGAGGATCAAGGTAATGACATTTGCTCTGACAACTTTTACTTAATATTGCATTGAAATTTCTAGCCAATTCAAAAATGTAAGAAAAAAAGTAAACGACATATAGATTCAAAAAAGGAGTAAGACTTTCCTTATTTAGAAACAATATATTTATATAGAAATTCCTAAAAAAATCTTACAAATATCATTTTTAATAGTATCAGAAGTAAATAAATTTAACTATTAAAGAAAAATAGAAATTTATAGATATGTGATCAATTTATTTTTTTCTGTGCAAAACCTTCACTCATGATCATCAACTGACAGCATCATATAAATTAACAAGAGGGATTACCAAGTTATCAGTATTTTTAGTTTATTCGTTTTCTAGGACTTCCATAACAAAATACCATAGGTTGGAGAGATTACATTTCTTAGATATCAAAGTCAGACAAAGACACCACAAGAAAATAACACTATAGGGTACAATCCCTGATGAAAATAGATGTAAAAATCTTCAGCAAAATGCTAGCAAACTGAATTCAACAGTGCATTGGAAGGATCATACACTATGATTAAGTTGGATTTATTCCTGGGATGAAAGACTGGTTCAACATGGAAAAGCAATTAATGTGGTACATGACATTTACAAAATGAAGGATATAGTCACATGATCAACTTAACAGACTCAGAAAAAGCATTTGACAAAATTCAACACATGATTAAAAAAAAAAAAAAGCAGGCTTTCAACAAATTAGATATAGAAGGAAGTTACCTCAACATAAGGAAGTTCATGTATAACACCACACTCAGTGGTGAAAAACTGAAAACTTTTTCACCAAGGCAAGCATGTTCACCCTGGACACCTCTATTAAACATAGTACTTGAATTCCTAGCCAGAGCAATTTCCTAGAGAGGATTAACAGTGTATTAGGCCCTGCACAATAAATATGAGCAACTATGAAAACCTAGCAGTTGAAACCATTTGTGATGAATTGCAGAAAATAAAAATAGAAAGATGAACTGAAAAAGTACACTGAACCTCAGCAACATATGAGAAATACTAAGTAATCTACACAGAGGAAAGGAAAGAAAGGTAAGAATAGAAAAAATATATATATTTGAGGGTAAAAATGTCTGGATATTTTCTAAATTTGATAAAAATGGCATGCCTACAGATAAAAGGCACTCGATGGGTGTATCTATTCCAGTAGGATAAAAACATGAAAGCATGCCAAGATACATCATGACTGCATTGCTGAAAGGCAGCAATAAAAAGAAAGTTTATATCTTAAAGGGTAAGAAAGCATACTCATTTTTTAACTGCCAGAATTATTTTCAAAGTGATTTTAACATTTAATACTCTCATAACAATGTATGAGTGTTCTGGTTTCTGCACCTCAACTACAATATTTGGTGTTTTGAGTGTTTTCCTGTTTTGTTTTTGGTATTCACGTAAGGTCTAGTGGTATCTTATTTTAATTTTAACTGATATTTCACTGACGTTGAGTCCTTTTTCATGTGTTTTGTGGCCAGATGTATAACTTGTCTATGTTTCTCTTTAAATCATTTGCCCTTTTAAAAATATATTTCCTGTTCTCAACACACAGCTATAGGTATTTGTTACATATCATGGATAAGTTTTCTGTTAGATATACATTTCTCAAATACCTCAGAAGCCAAAGTTTATTTACACATGTCCTTATTTCAAATCAGCTATCTCCAACAAGCATCAATGCTACCTCTGTGTGTGTGTGTCAGCTTGACCTGCAAAGACATACACTAGTTTCTTCATCCAGATTTTATTCTTATTTTTTGCAAATTCTTGAATTGCAAGTTATGAGTTAAATAGTCCCTTGATAGTCCTGTTGTGCACACAGCCTGGAACAACACTCCATTCTTCATTTGACAATCTCTAATACAAAATTAAGTAATTACTTAATTTAATTACAAAATTAAAAATTAATCTCTAATTAAAATTAAGTTATCCAATTTGGGAAGATGTTCTTACTCTATACTTTCATTGAAAAACTAGCTATAACTTGCATAGGTCACTTTCCTATTGCTTGTTTTTCTAGCCACAGTCTCTCAGCTTTGTTAGAGCCCATACTGTGCCTTCATTCCTTACATTATTTGTAGTAGCACCTCAATAAATAGTGAAGGTCAAGAATGTAGTTTTACTCACTAAACTTACATGTCCTTTAAGGATGTGAAAAACATTTATATATATATATATATATACACACATATAACATAATTATTTAAATAGCATCATTTCTTATGATGACCTTTATCAGCACTAAATTATTACTGACCAGTTAATTATTAATATCGTTAATAAAAATAAATAAGTAATAAGGTAAATGTACCATCAGAATATATCAAAATGGCAATATTGACAAGATAGCTGGCATCAGCTCAAAATGATGCCAAATTCTGCACTTTGATTTTACGATAATTACAGTAGATATCAATTATGCTGTCCTAAAAGCACAATATATTTAGCATCATCAATTAAATTATGTGTTTCGTTGGTTTTAACTTCCATTTGCTTAAGAAACAAAACAGTTTTAGTTAGTTTTACTTTCCTTTGTTTTGTTTTGTTTTGTTTTGTTTTGTTTTGAGACAGGGACTCACACTGTCACCAAGGCTGGAGTGCAGTGGCAGAGTCTCGGCTCACTGCCACCTAGAACTTCTGGGTTCAGGTGATTCTTCCACCTCAGATTCCAGAGTAACTGGGACTAAAGGCATATATTACCTTGTCCAGCTAATTTTTATATTTTATTTAGAGATTGGGTCTCACTTTGTTGCCTAGGCTGTTCCTAAACTTCTGGGCTCAAGCGATTCTCCCATCTCTGTCTCTCAAATTGCTAGGATTAAAGATGAGAGCCACTATATACAGCCTTTATTTAATTTTTTTGAGAAAAAAGTTAAAATACAATGCCTGTCATGGATAACTTATTTTTACATTATTGAATTTATCACTCATATTTTAAGATTTAATATTATGTGAAATTGATTTTGATGCTCTGTTTTGCATGATTGCTTTTTTCATGCATGGTAAATGCACAAGGTGCATTTTTTCCTAATGATGAACTATTAAACCATCTATAAGATATAATTTGTTAACATTTGTCATGTTTAGCAACATCTGCACATTATACGGTTTATAACAGCATTCAGTCAAAAATACATTCAATCTTACGTTATTAAATTAATAAAAACAATGAACACATATTTAGTACTAAGAATAAAAAGGACTACACTATATCTGAACACTCAAGATAGCCTGACAAAACAGTTGCTCTGAATCCTCATCAGTGTATTTACTTTGACTTTTTAGTGTTACTGAATTCTTCAAAAAAGGTTTATTTAAGGGAATGTAGACATTCAACACATTTTTCATCAAATAGGGCAAATTTAGTTCAAAAGATATTTCTAGGAAAATTTCTGGTGAAAATGTGTTGATTAACTGAAATTTATCCATACAAATATAACATTATTATTCCAATGTAGTTAAATAGGAAAATGAAATATTTCACACCATTTTTTGTCATCAAATAGGTATTAGTAAGCTGAACGCATATACTAGTTCATATAGGTAGATTTTGTAGACCTTGAAAAGATATTATTTGCACTAAATGAAAGAGATGTTTGATTTGCATACATAAATACCTCAGATTTTGCTCTGTGCTTGTTAGGTCACTAATAGGTGAATGAAAAGTGAACCAACACTGTTCTTTGAAGAGCTCTAGGGTGTATGATGGACATGTTTTTCTGGTAAGCAAATCAATAATGAAATCACACTGAAAAATTATGCATGTGAAAAGGTGAATTTAGAGCCAATATAGTGCACTGTATCTTTCCTTTCCATCGCAGTTTTGAAAACGAAGTCTCTTTATGGATTAACTCTTCTTTGTTGTTCTTACAGAATAAAATCACTGTGAAAATATTTTTCTTTAAGATGACTGGTAAAGTCAAGAAATGTTTATACATTTAAATAAAATTTAAACTCTAGGAATTACACATTTTATAGAGGAATCTACTAAAGTACAATAGATGACTAAAATAGAAACTAAAAGACTAAAATATGCCTGCAATCAGTATTTGTATTTGACATTCATTATACATTATCCAGCATTAATTAGCCACTGTGTACCAAGCATTCAAGAGTGATGGCGAAATGTGTCAGCAGCTTTCAACTTTGATTTTTGTTCTTACTATTTTTTAGCTTTATTTTGTTTCCCTTCCCTTTAACAAATCATTTCCTTTCCTGAGTTGGTGCCAGTATCTTGTTTATCTAGATTTCTGAGGACATTGATTTTCAAAGTGTGCTCTAAAGATCCTTGGTTCTAAAATTATACTGTCAGAAAGCTACTTTCCCTTATTTGAATGCATACTTATCGTTACATCTGAATTCCAACAGATGAAGGTTTTTTTTGAGACAGAGTCTTGCTCTGTTTCCGAAGCTGGATTGCAGTGGCACGATCTCAGTTCACTACAAATTCCGCCTCCCGGATTCACGCCATTCTCCTGCCTCAGCCTCCCGAGTAGCCAGGACTATAGGCGCCCGCCATCATGCCCGACTGATTTTTTTTTTTGTATTTTTGGTAGAGATGAGGTTTCACCATGTTAGCCAGGATGGGCTCGATCTCCTGACCTCATGATCCACCCGCCTCGGCCTCCCAAAGTGCTGGGATTACAGACGTGAGCCACCGCGCCCGGCTCAACAGACGCAGTTATTTGCAGGCAAGTGATACTTGATTGGTGTGAGCTTGGCCTTGGGTTTTTCTGGGAACCCAACAGAGAGAGGTGGAACAGAATTCTAAACCTGGCAGTTGATGAAGTGGAAAGCAGATATTCCTTGGTAATAAACAATGCACAAATGAACTCATTGCTATCTTGATGGAAGAGAAATTTCTGCTACTTGAACACCAGAAGTTATATCTGAGCATCAAACATAAATTGGCCCGTGAATATTGAAAAAGTAAAGAGCCGTAAGCCTAAGGTCACCTAACAGGCACATATAATAGTAAAAGAGCAGAAAATTTGTTGCTAGTGGAACAAACTTTGGAAGAGACAGGTAGCAATCTTTATAATGAAATGAAAAAAAAGAAACAGAAGTGGAGGACGAGGTGAACATTTCAATTATAACCTTAGGGAAAATATTTATGGAATAAAGAACATACATTTAAAATGTAATATATATGTATGTAATCACACCAACAGATGTTACTGTTAAAACCATGTTAGTGTTCTGTAAAATCAAATAGAATAAATATTACAAAATATAAGTAAATAAAAATAATGAAGGAAAGGATGAGAGAATTGAAGAGCAATGCAGGAAAACCTAAAATGCAAATGAACATCCAGAAGTATAAAAATATCTGGTTGAAAGCAAATAATTTTATAAAATTTTTATTAAAATGGTAGAAGTAATTTTAGTTAACAGAAGAGTTTTAGTTAGCAGATTTCAAGGCTTATTCCGTTTCAGTATGGCTGAGCAGAAATATTGGTAAAGAAAAAAAAAAAATCTTGAACTCTAAAAAGAAGCAAGAAATAAAAACTTTCAGAAAGAAAAAACAACACTTAACATCAAAAGAAAAAGAATTCATTGAACATTATAACTCTCATTGCTAACAAATTATTTGGAATGTTCCACATCAGAAGACAGTAGAATAAAATCTAATGAATACTGAGTTAGAAAGAAAGAAAAAGACACAACCAGAAATGTTCATGTGTTTACTGATTTGCATAATTTTAGAGCCTGTACTCACCACCTGCCCCATATGAAGAATAACATTGGCATTAATAGATTCTGTAGTAGAGACTGGATTTACAGACTGCACACGCAATGATTTCTATCTCAACTTTTTCTTTTTAACCTTCCCTTTTCTAGTGACCCTCTTTTCTTTTTAAATTCCTACTCCCAGTTTAGAAAGTGTTCTGTTTGACAATCCTGATCGTCATCTATTGAACTAAATTTCACAGTTGCTAGTACTTCAATGGTTCATTTTTGCTAAAGGAATGACCGACATTTGGAAATGTATGAACATGCACAGAGAAATAACTCTATAAGATCGAATTAAAGTTTTTTTTTTCTATTTCAGAAGTAAAGACATCTGAATGATCAAGTCCAGCTGATATAACTTATCAATGTGATTGGATGTGGATGCATGGAGGATAAAATACACAAGAAAAGAGATTTCAAGATACTTTCATGAACATTCCTTACTAATGGATAGGTAATTAAGATATTTAAATTTACTTATGAAGCATAAAATACTGATATTTATGTAAAATACGGCATTTTACAAACTACATAATGCCATGGTATACACTCACATTTTTATCTTGTAAAATGAATGGCATAGTTTACTTCATCACTTCTTTTCTTCTATTACTTCAGAAACCATTATTTTTTATGTCTGTTCAACTAAATAATACATTATTGGATTCACACATTGTGGGAGAAAAGGAAAAAAAAAACAAGACTTTTTTTTCGCCTAGTTTATTGCTCTTTATGCATACAAATATATTCATTTTAACAGTACTTTACATTTATTTAAATTCTAAGCCTTCTTTATAGTTGAGCCAATGTTAGTAATTTCTAGTAATTTCTTTGTCTATCTCATTGGCTATTTATATATTTATATTTATATCTACATGTCTACAACTATTTTTCTATCTACATTATAGACTATAAAACTGTATTTCTAATGAGAAAATTAATCATAGCAAGTTTTTTAAAGAGGCTGGGTCTTACTCTGTCTCCCAGGCTGTAGTGCAGTGACACAATCATAGCTCACTGAAATCTTAAACTCTTGGCTCAAGGGATCCTCCCACCTCAGCCTCTCAAGTAACCAGGACTACAGGTGCATGTTACTATGCCCAGCCAATTTTTTACTTTTTAAATTTTTTTGTAGAGATAAGGTCTGGCTATGTTGACCAGGCTGGTTCCAAACTCCTGGACTCAAGTGATTTTTCTGCCTTGACTTCTCAAAGTACTGAGATTACAGGCATGAGTTACCACACCTGGCCTTTTTTGCATGCTTTATAGAAGAAATAAAAGTTTCTTAATTACAAAAATAGGTTACTAACAGATAATTTCTATCTTGTTAAGTAATCAGTTTTTCATGGATTTTATATTGTCAAATAAAAAGCATTTTTGATAAATATAATTTTTTTTTATTTATGAGAAAATATGAAAAATAGTTACTTTTAGAAAATTAAATGTTCTTATCAGTTTGGAAATACAAGAAGTTACATTCGGTCTATAAATGTATAGATTCTGAGAGTTTAAATAATGTTAAACTCATCATGACAATAAGCTTTGCAGACTCAATTTGAAACCTTTATTATGATGGCTAAGCAATATTACAATTACAGCTCACTAATAATACATATGACATGCTTGATTTAATAATAAAAATACCTTAAAAGAGATAATGAAAAATAAACCATAAGTTCTAAACAAATGTTAAAAAAGAAGTATTTTTAGTACTCATACTATCACACAACATGCAAACACAGTCATGTAATCTGCTTAGCTTTTTTGCCATTTTGATACAATTTAGGAAAACATTATAATTTATGTCATATATTTTGTTTGGACAAGTTCAATAATGTCAACAGTTCAAATGATGTGGATCATAACTGCAAAATTCAATGAATTACCATAGAAACTGTTGCCTAAAACTCAAACTGAAAACATCCTATCGCATTTCTTGTCTACTCTACCTATTAATTAATTATTCAGTCATTTGCTTTATTTATTTATATTTAAGAATAGAGATTTTTAGCAACATTTTTCTTTTCTTAAATAAAATATATGCTTCAATATATTTTACTCTCAGTAACTAACTTCTTTTCTATACCATAAAAATTATCAGTCAAAACAATCTTATTTAATTTCTTACAGTGTAATTGAGAATTTACAATAAAAAATGTAAAAGATCATGTAATATCTTATCCTGTGTCTGCAGCAAACATGACTGGGCATAAATGCACATGATGTTCACCACCTGCCTCACTCCTTTTTAGTTTTACTTGATCAAAATGAGTATAGTTATCATAAAAACTCTAAGCACCCTTGGTTATGCATTTTGGGTTGATAGAAAATTTATGAACAACTAATTATATCACTAAATTTTTTTTTGCTAAATTCTAAACAAAATTACAGGCTTACATAGACATAAAAAGTGGGAATTAAGGAGGTATTCTGCCTGATAATCTAGCAAATTTCTTATATAAACCAATGATTCATCATTTTGACTCTTAAAGTTCCCAAACCAAACTTTCCATTAATATATCCAAATTTCAAAACCCTACATGTAAGAAATCTATAAATACTTTCTAAAATGTTTAATCTTGGATGTAAAGTGCATGCATAACTACTTAATTAGAAAAATGGGGCTAATATTATATGTATGTGTGTGAATGTGTATTTTTAATCACTATCATATTTAAGGCAATGTGATGTGAGAGGAGAGAGAGCAGTTCAAACTAAACTGAACAAAACAGAACTTTCAGAAAATCTATTGATTTTCTACCTTCCAAAATATATTCATAAATCATGATCATTGCATGTCATTCCTATGTGCCCTTGATTCTGCAAATCATAATCTAATCTTTTCCCTCACTCTCCAGAAAAGAACATTTTTCCTAGCATTTCTTCTTACTTATACATTTTACTTACTTTATCTTTTTTTATTAGACTACAATATTGCTCTCTGTACACATGATAATGACATCTCAAGGTCAACAAAATGAACTAATGAATACTAATACTTTTGCTCTCAGTGGGATTCTTGCACATAAGTTTAGTAAACCAAGAAAAAATAAACTCTCAAGCACATCAATGTTTGCAAGCTTCTAACTCTGATTTCTGAAACATTTGAGACAAAAATTCTTATGACTACAAACACTTTAAATTTATTATTTCAAATTTATATAGACCATTTTTGCCCACTATTTTCTATGTTCTATACCCACAAGAACACCACAAGTTATCGGACATTTGTATTCAGGGTAAACCAAATTGACAAATGTTTTGTAATTTTCATTTCATATGAAATCAAGAGCAATGTTATACTGGTAATATTCATAAAATGATTAGTCCTGTCTCATTTATATTTATTACTCTTACTCTTTTCTATTTTGATGACTTTTCAAATATTCTGATTATTCATTACTACTACTCACACAATTGATTGGCTGTAATGAGTACTGCGAGCTCCAGTCAACTGAAATAGCTTTTCTTTGTGGGATTTACATTGAAAAAAATAATAAAAATGTGGCAGGTAAATATACTGAATTGGAGAGTGCAGAATATGGATTGGAACAGGACAACTGAAATGAAAAAAAGGAAAATTATGAAACACTTTATTGGAAGAGATGAATGTACAAAAATAGTACATGTTAGCATGAAAGAGTTGCTATGAATCAATTGTACCTTTGTACAGTGTTTCTTAATACCTTCTGCTGTTGAAATATGTTCTAAAGAAGTTCTAAAATAAGAGTCTTTAATGGAATGCACCTTCGCTGAAGGGTAGCAACTTGACACACTTCCTTCAGGAGAGTTTGAATTCCATAATGGAAATACCATGACATTAACCAAAGGTGTTCACTAACTGATCTGAATTAAATAGATACAAACCAAAGGCAAGGTACCCTTAGGAATTTGAACATAGAATAATAATGGCCTAATTTATTCAGAGTATAAAGTGCAGCTTAAGTTCAGCAAAGTAATTATAATTTCTATCTTGCAGAAATGTTTTATTTTAATCAGTACAGTCAGGTTATTTTTCTCTGGTAATAATCGCTTGGTATCCATAATACACAATATCAATCTATCTACCTATCCATTCACATCTTCAGTCATGAACGTGAAAGGTGCTGTCAGTTAGATTTTTAAAAAAAGATTAGATTGCTGTTTACTACAAAGCCTCTAAATCAATAAACTAACCCTATTAAACTCTTTTTAAATAACATATATACAAAAGTGAGGATATTTAGAAGCCAATAAATATAGGACAGTGCTGAGATTTAGAATGAATTATAAAAATAATAAAAAGGAAAATTCTAGTTAGTAATTTCTGATTTGAAACATTTGGATAATTTTTAGTAGATCTAAACATTTCTAAATAATCTTTTATCAAAATTTGTAAACGCAGCTACCTTCATTCTATTTCTGCTTTTAATTAATATTTCTTAAATAATATGAAGCAAACTATTCAAATATATGATTCAATTTCAAAAAATAGTAATGTAATTTGAAAGAATGTGTTTCCAAAATAATTGAAAATGCATTGCTCTTTATGTAATTATCAGAAGTACCTGATTTATTTTCTTTTTCCCTATTAATTGCAGCCATGCTTGCCTTCAATAGATGCTCGAGAATTAGAAATGGTTTAATGTCAACAAATATTCCAAATGCTTACAATTAGAAAAAAATATATATATTGTTCCTGTTAACTCATAATTTTTGAATATTCAATAAAAATTTATTTTATAAAATGGATTGTCAAAAAAAGGGGATTTTGAAAGTCATCACCTTCATCAAAAATGATTTACTTAATTTCATTCATTAATTTGAGTAAAGTATTCATCATGCTAGATACAATTTAAGATTAGAAATTTTTAAAAAATGGAACTGATGTTAGACTTATTTGTCCATTTTGATTAATTGCTTGCATTTTTAATTTATTGTTGCATCAACAATCTGAGTTTTTCAAAGATAAACAAAGCTGGACATTAGCCAAAGTGATGACAGCAGATTTTATTCAGTTACTAGTGAATAACAATGTAAGAAAAAGAGTAGAACTCTATTCTGATTTGTGCAGAGATTATGCGGCATTGAAGGCAGAGAATGAGGGAGTAGCAAGAGAAAATGAGCTAGAGGTAGAGAAGTGAAAATTATAAAGGATTGGGCAGTGTAAACGCAATTATGCCAGCTGTGTAGATCGTCTGGCCACTATCAAAATAGAATTTTTTTTATTTTTATTTTTTTTGTGAGCTGGAATCTCGCTCTGTCACCCAGGCTGGAGTGCTGTGGCCTGATCTTGGCTCACTCCAACCTTCACTTCTCAGGTTCAAGCAATTCTTCTTCTTCAGCCTCCTGAGTAGCTGGGACTACAGGCGTGTGCCACCATGCCTGGCTAATTCTTGTATTTTTTAGCACAGACGGAATTTCACCACGTTGTTTAGGCTGGGCTCGAATTTCTGTCCTCAAGGAATCTGCCCGCCTCAGCCTCTCAAAGTGCTGGGATTACAGGTGTGAACCACCACACGGGGCCTCAAAATTAGGATTCTATTTTTTCATTGATACCGAGAAACAGAGTCCCTAGTCTTCATGATGATTACATTTCAAAAAAATGGCTTTCAGATCGGGTCACTGATAAAGACATTCCTGAGCATTAGGAGATACATACCTATATAACTCCAAGGGACAGAGAAAAGATTTATAATTTTGGCCAGGCACGGTGGCTCACGGCTATAATCCCAGCACTTTGAGAAGCCAAGGTGGGAGGATCACATGAGGTAAGGAGTTCGATACCAGCCTTGCCAACATAGTGAAACCCTATCTCTACTAAAAATACAAATATTGGCCGGGCATGGTGCCAGGCATCTGTAGTCACAGCTACT
>NW_012114544.1:5722950-5732395 GCF_000951035.1 Colobus angolensis palliatus | reverse complement strand
TTTGTTCAACAACAACAAAAACTCAGAACAAGAGAATGTGTGAATACTCATATAATTAATGACAATAGTTAAGACTTTATCACTCAAATTAGAATATCATAAATTAGTTTCATGTAAGGTTATGAGAATTACTTATAAATTCAACAAGCTTTACTCTTGATTAATAGCATGAATAATAAATGGGAATAAAGTACTTCAAATTAATATTAAATAGCATTTTCTAGGCCACCAGTTCTCATCAGTAACAGCAGAGTCAACAGATTAATTACAGTAGCTCCCTTGTTTTTTTTTGTTTTTTGGATTTTTTTTTTTTTTGAGGTAAGATCTCACTTTGTTGCCCAGGCTGGAGTGCAGTGGCATCATCCCAGCTCACTGCAACCTCTGCCTTCTGGGCTCAAGCATCCCCTTTCCTCAACCTCCCATATAGCTGGGCGTATAGGCACTTGTCACCACGTCTGGATTTTTTTTTTTTTGTATTTTGTGTACAGTCAGAATCTCACTATATTGCCCTGGCTGGTCTCGAACTCCTGAGCTTGAGCGATCTGCCCATCTCAGCCTCCCAAGGTGCTGGGATTACAGGAGTGAGCCACCGCTCTCAGCCAGGACCCCACTTTTACAGTAGGAACATTCCATTGTGTTACTTGACCCCAAAATACTTTCTCTTAATGTTCACTTTTCTTACCATAGATTTTTACTTGAATTTATTGAAGTAAAATTCATGAATTTGATGAGTTTCCACAAATACATTTTCCTATGTAACTGGCATTAAGATACAGACTGTTTCCATCACTTGGAAAGTTTCTCTATTGCCCTTTGCTGTTCATGGCCTGACCAAGGTTAGCACTGATGCTATATCTGTCACTGTAAACTAATTTCATCTTGTCTAGATTTTCATAGAAATGAAATATTATGGTGAGAACACCTTTGTGCCAATTTCCTTTTGAACATCTTACTGTTTTAGAGATAAATCTATGGGTTGGCATGTTGTAATAATTTACTACTTTTTATTAGAGTATTAGCTCTTATATGGATATACCATAATTCATTAATCCATTTACTGATGAATGGAATTTTGAGTTATTTGCAGTTTGTTTTGATTAACAGCTTAAGAGTAAATCTTCTCTGAATATTCAACTACAAATTTTGATGTGGATGTGTGTTTCCTCTCTTTTATTTTTAGAACTTTATATAAACTGTTTCATTGTCTATTATCTTCATATGCTTGAAAATAATTCAGTAGTAAATTTTATAACTTTTATTTATATCTATGTTTTCTCTTATCGACATTTAAAAATATTTTTTCCTCATTACTATCTTTCTGCAATGAGATTATAATAGGCCTTAGTGTGGTCATTGATTTTCACTTGTTATGCTTTTTAAAAATCTCTTTCATGGTCTAGAATTGTATATCTTTTAGCTAGTCTGAACATTCTTTACTACTGGTTATGGGGTCTCTACTTGGGCTTTACCTCTTTCCAGAAAATGCCTGCAAGCGGAAGCTAGGGAAACTCCCGGCTCTCTCTCTATCTCTTTATTATTCTCTCTGTCTCTCTGTCTCTCTCTCTTTTTAAGTTTTCTCTTTGTCCGGGATTAGAGACCTGTGCTCTTATTGTCAATGTATGAAAACCATTGATTTTCATCTACTTTTCTAGTTACTTATGATGAGGTCACAAGTTAGATCCCAAAAACTCTTTCATCTTGGCCAGACTGTGTACAGTTGATATCTATATACACACACACACATATATATGCTGTATATATATGTTCATACTTATGTTTAGATAAACCATATATATTTATATATATAAACTGTAGATATATAAACTGTACACAGTTCCTGTACACTGTTTATATATATATATATAAACTATACACAGTTCCTGTACATAGTTTATATATATATAAAAACTTTAATGCATATATAAAAGAAAGTTTTATTTTTGAAGTGATTTTATTATTAATGAACTTAAAATTAATGCATTAGAAAAATTACAACATTCTTAACTTTTACAATATATACAAATATATGTGTAATCAAAAATACATACATGTGCCTACATATGTACGTATACAATACATAAATTTAACTTATTTATGTCAAAAGGTGATGGAAGTACTTTGTAAAAGGATTAATGATTTTTTTAGTCATGTAATATTTTTTGAAGATGATACAATTAAGAATACTATGAACTGTGAATAAAAATGAGATTTGTTACATGTGAACACACCCTTTTTACAGAGTATACATGGAGTCTCTGTTTTAGTAAATATCTGGTATGTAAAAAGACTGTTAGAGTTTGAAACTTTTTGAGCAACAGGTCACCAGTGTCTCATCAGGAATAGAAGTTTTGTCTTGTAGAACACATATCAGATTGAGAAATGCAGTTGGTTCAGTGGTTTATTCTGCTCATCTGCCTAGAGATGTGCTTATGATACTTTTTTAGACATTTTTTTTTTCAATGACCTCAATTTTATCACAGTATGGATCACCTGTTTTTGTATTTCTTATCACATATTCTCCATACATCCTTAGTAAAGGGAAATTAAGCAGAAACACACATAGATTAATAACTGGTAGGTGGTGTAATGTATTTCATAACCTAAAATCTTGCTCTTTTTAACCCCATCCTATCACTGGAATTTACTATAACATTTCTAAAATACCCCTTCTCACTGCTCTGTTTTTTTCTGCAGCTTTACACACAGGTGTAGGTTTGACGCAGTAGAAAAGATGAAAGACAGTTTATGATGCAAATAATGGTATCATTTACACCACCCCAACCCTGTAATTGACCTGATTGAGCATAATGTTAAGATACTTTCTGAATTCACTAAAAGCCACAAGGTAAATATATAGCAAGGAGTATTTTATTGACAGAGCAGACCCTAATAGCAGTCTATCTTTAAAAAATACATATTATTTTCTTAGCAGAACCAACTGAGGTATTTGTTCTGTAAGTGCATCTTTTCCTTTGCTCTGAAATGAGAAATACCATATCATTTTGTTTTCTGCTACACATTAGCCACAGTCTTTAAAGGCTTCATGAAAAGCTGAATAAATAATCCAGACATGTAATATCCACAAGCATAGCAGCGGTTTAAGTAAAATTAGTAGTTTTTTTTTAATTCAAATTCCTGATAGACTTTTTAAGCCAAGTGCCCAAGAATGTAATATCAATATGTTTATTTAAATAAATTTAGCTGACTGGTTTTTGGATACATTTTTGATAGCTGAATTAGATCTAGAAAAGTTATATCTTAATCCTTAATGTTCAGGTGTCTTTTCTAAGTAGATAAATGCATAAAAACAATCTTTTATTTGGCTCTATCTCTTACAAAAGTGAATTTTTTTTGAAAAAGAAAGCAGCCCTGACTGAAATGAAATGAAAGAGAAAGAATTTGTTGACACTTTATGTAAAAGGTTGCAGGAGAAGGTGATATAATCTTGAATATCTGACAAATAAACCTTCCTAGTGATAAGACAATGCTCAGAAGAAAAGGTCATATATTTAACAAAGACAAGATTTAAAGGGACAAGTATTGAGATAATCAGACAATCTATGCAGATGTTTATTTGAGCTTATTTAAGCTATCTCATGTTGTAACCAATTGAAAAGAACATATTATTAGTTTAAATAATTCAAAATGTAGCCATGCTCAAGACTTTACTTTCAAAGTGATAATGTGCAAATGCACAAGTACATATGCTTGACATCTAATTTATTTCAGATATATTGTGAGTTTGGTCTATCAGTTTGCTTATATTTGAAGTATAGAGTTACAAAACAAAATTCCAAATGTGAACACTTCATTGAAACCATTGTGCTTTAGTCAGTATGAATGAACATTTGCAATACTCTTAAAATCAATTTATCATTTTTGCAAAACTCAAGTTGGCACAATTAAATCTCAGATAGACTTTAGTATTTCTTTTGGAGAAATAAGTAAGTATCACACTTGCTTGATACAGAAGTATTCAAAGTGTCTAGCGTTTCGTAAGTTTCCTTATGCCAAAATAAATAAAAGAAAAAATAAATTCATACAACATACTAGTACAAACGTGAAATAATGTTATACTTTGCCCATTTGGCTTTCTACTTTGACAAGCCATTATATCTAACACAATTCTAGAAGATAATGTCCTCTAATACAAAGATCTGTTATGAGTTTTAATATTAGGCTTTTTTGTTATACAACCTTAAAATTAACAAGTAACTTGTGTTGTTAGGAATACTGTTGCTGGTTAATGCAGATGTTCTTTTATCTCCTCTTTCTTTCCTCTTCTACTTCACAGTGATCTCTAATTGAGGTTATCTGATGTCCTGTACACTAGTACCATGAATTCCAGGATGCATTTAGCCAAAGTGGATTGCTCAACTAAGGTCTATTCAGAGATATGATTATGGTCACTCTTCAGTTGACTTCATGGTAATTAAAAGTAGGTTAACTAAATGAGAGACTTGAGAATTCATTTGAATTAATTCATGTGAACGTTTATTTTGATATATTATCAGGCAGTGTTAGCTTTATATTAAAAATAAGTGATACTCTTCACAGAGCCAGAACTAATTCATTATTCATATGAAATATTTGACATAAGCTAAAGTGAGATAAGCTGTTAAATAACAGAAGTCAGTATAGTTTTATAAAAGTTCTAGTTGTTTGTTTGTAATATTATAGTAACAAACGGCTCATAATAAAAATTTTATTTACTTAATATGTAATATTGTGAGGTGAAACGTGCACGCTACAGAGAAGTTCATTGCACAAGAAAAGAAAGAGAAAAAAGAGAAAGAAACAGAGAAGGAGAAGGAAGAAAAAAAGGAATGGAGGAAGAGAGGAAGGAAGGGAGGGAGAGAAGAAGGAAGGAAGGAAGGAAGGAAGGAAGGAAGGAAGGAAGGAAGGAAAGGAAGGAAGGAAGGATACAAGGAAGGAAGGAAGAAAAAGAAGGAAGGAAAGAGGGAAGGGAGAGAGGGAGGGAAGGAAGGATATAAGGAAGGAAGAAAGGAAAGAAGAAAGGAAAGAAGGAAGGGAGAGAGAGAGGGAAGGAAGAAAGGAAGGAAGGATATAAGGAAGGAAGGAAGGAAGGAAAGAAGGAAGGAAAGACGGAAGGGAGGGAGGAAGGAAAGAAGGAAGGAAAGAAAGAAGGGGAGAGAATCAGGCACAAGCATGTGCATCTTCATTGACAATTAATTCTGTAAGACTTGTTTTTGTTTGATGGGAAAAGAATAAGGGAGCAAAGGTAATCATTTAAATTTCAGAAGGCTACCTAGAAGTTTTTTTTCATAAGGATTATCTAAAATTTAGTTATATAAATTTAACAATTAAATTATATAAACAAATGAAGGTGAAATTATTCAAGACATAAACTTCCTAATTATTTTATCAAATTTTATTATTATCTGTATTTTTGAGATTATGTATATCTATTTTATTTGTATCACAAAAACTGCCATATAGTAATGTGCTACTGAACTCGTCTTTCAGCTTCACATTCAGTGATAACATTGTGATAGCTTGAAATAAGCCATGCTAGTATTTACACTGTGGAAATCAGCAAGTACTACCTATCAGAGTTTGAGTTATTGTTTTGTTTATTCTTTAGACTTACAAAAGTAATAGATCTATGAAATGAATTGTGAATGGCAAAAAGAATAAATAATAAAAGAAGAGCAGGAGAGATAATATGATTGTAGTATTCAAAAAGGATGATTCAATTCAGCAAAGAAGTACTGATGTACTTGATAAATGAGGAAAATGTGAGCATATTTCTTTGTTATTCTACTTTTGTCTTACTCATTAACCTGTACATAAATGTAAAATAATTTTTTGAGTCAGTTGACTATATAAAATCTGTAATAAAGGGTATTGTATATTTTGTTAATATTTGTAAATTATGTGTTGCATAATCTTTATATCAGTAGTAGTTATAATATGCATAGACATATTTGTTTGTTTGTTTCAGGAAGTAGTTACTAAACATTTAACAGCTGACTATTGTCTAGGAAACATCCACCTAAAACCTGTTTTGCAATGAAATCTCTAATGTGTTCTCAAAGAAAGATGTCATGGAGGGAAACTTGAATGCACACTCCTGGCCTGTTGACTGTGGCTAAGCAAAGCATGAGATAAAAGAGAAAATATTTCTCAGATAAGATATATCTAAATTTATATGTATATGGTAATCACAATTCTAACCTGGCCTCCATGATTCCTGTCCCCTGGTATACAAATGTTTGTTCAATAACTATTCTTGATTGTAGGCGGGACCTGTAACTTTCGTCTAACCAATAGGATATTTCAGATTGAAGGAATTTCAGAGATGCGGTTATGGTCCCTCTTCAGTTGACTTCATGGTAATTAAAATTAGATTATTTAAGGTGAGTCTATTCTAATCAAGTGAGCCCTGTGAAGAGGATCAGAAGCAAGAGAGCAGAAGCAATGCATTATCTCTCTCCTTCTCTTCTCTCCATTACCGGCTTCCAATCAAATAAGACAGTTGTACAAGGAAAGGAATTTTACCAACAACTTCAAGAACCTTGAAAGTGAAATCTTCCCTAGACAAGTCTAAAGATGAGAATGCAGCCTGGCCAACACCTCTATTGTAGCACAGCGAGATCCTGAGCACAGAACCTAATTAAGCTGTGACCAATAGAAGTTGTGAGATTGAAAGTTTAGGTCATTTAAAACTCTAGGTATGTGGTGTTATAAATGTGTATGTATGTGTGTCATGTGTATCCAATACATACAATACAGTATAGTCCCAAAAAATATGTAATGTATGATTCTATTTATATGAAATATCCATAATAGAAAAATCTACAGAGATGGAAAGGAGCTTCGTGGTTGCCTAGGAATTGGGGAATAGAAAATGACTGCTAAAGGACATGGCATTTCATTTTGGGGTGACAAAGTGTTCCAAAAATAATCTAAGGTGATGATTACATAACTGTATATGTATAATACAAAATTATTTCATTGTATACTTTAAAGGGTTCAATATAAGGTATTAAATTATAATTCAATACAGCTGACTTAAAAAATCTTAAAGAAATAATAACATTCTAAGACACATAAAAACTGAGAAAATTAATTGTTAGAAGACCAACCTATAAGGAATGTCAAAGAAAATTATTTCTGTAGGAAGAATAGAGATTATAGACAAAAAATGAATCATAAAAAGGTACAATTCAATTTAGCAAAAGAAGAGAAAGAGAAAACATAAAACACATGTAAGACAGCAAGGAAGATGGTAGATTTTAATATAAACAGGTGGATAATCACTTTAAATAGAAATGGTCTCAACTTACTAGTTGAGAGAAAACATAGATGATCAGATTTGATTAAAGAAACAAAGCAAGACCCAACAAAATGCTGACTGCAAGCATCCCATTTTAGATACTGATATAGATAGATTAAAAGTAAAGTGATGGATTGTATAACATGCAGATACTAACCATAAGGAACGTAGTTAAGTGGGAAATTACATAATGATAAAGGGTCAATGCTACAGAAAGTGTAATAATCTCAAGTGTGTATACACCTAATATAAGAGTTTCAAAATACACAAGAAAAAATATTAGCACATTGGAAAAAAAGAAATAGAGAAGTCTAAAACTGCAGTTGGAGATTTCAACACTCTTCTCTCAGTAAGTGGTAGAGTAAGTAGGTAGCATGTCAGTGGTATCACAGATGGTTATAGATGATCCGAATCATCAGCTCTGTCACACAATTTGGCGAAATTGATTTTTATAGAAAAGACCACTCAATAGAAGATACATATTATTCGCAAATCCACAAGAAATCATAATCATGGTAGATCATATTTTGTACCATAAAATAACTCTTAAAATATTTCAAAGATTAAAAATCATGCAAAGTATGCTGGTGAGCCAGAAAACAGTTATACTAGAATAAAAAAGATATCTGAAAAATCTCCAAATATGAAAAATAATACACTTTTACATAACTCATGTGGTAAAAAATAAGTCTCAGATGTATTTAAAATATGTTCAAATGGCCGAGCGCGGTGGCTCACGCCTGTAATCCCAGCACTTTGGGAGGCCGAGACGGGTGGATCAAGAAGTCGGGAGATTGAGACCATCCTGGCTAACACGGTGAAACCCCGTCTCTACTAAAAAATACAAAAAATTAGCCGGGCGAGGTGGCGGGCGCCTGTAGTCCCAAGTACTCAGGAGGCTGAGGCGGGAGAATGGTGTGAACCCAGGAGGCGGAGCTTGCAGTGAGCTGAGATCGCGCCACTGCATTCCAGCCTGAGCAACAGAGTGAGACTCCATCTCAAAAAAAAAAAAAAAGTTCAAATGACTGCAAGTGAAAATACAATGTGTAAAAATGTATGGATGCAACTAAAACAGAAGTTACAGAAAAATTTCTATCATAAGGCCTGCTGAGAACAAAAGCATGACCTAACTAAAATCTAGCAATCTAAATTTCCTCGGTAAGAAGTGACAAATTAAATACAAAATAATTTGAATTAGGAAATACTAAATATAAAAGTAGAAACAAAAGTGGAAATGACAACAAAAAATGAAATGAAAAAAGGCAGTTATCCGAAAATATCAAAGTATTTGGTAAACCTTTTGTCAAGCTGATCAAGAAAAAAGTAGAGAATAAAAGATCAATACAAGGAGTAAAAGAAGGTGACAAATACCAATAAGGTAATTATGCCAATACATTTGGCAACTTAGATAAAACTGATCAATTCCTTGACAGACACAAGCTACCAAACCAACTCAAGGAAAAATAGGTAATTTTAATAGTCCTATGTTTATCAAATAAATTGAATTTTTAGTTAAAAACCTTCCAAAAAATAAAACCCTAGGGCCAGAATATTTTACTGGTAAATTCTAATAAACACTTGAACATTTAAGAAAGAAATAGTATGAATTCTACACAATCTCTTTCAGAAAAATCAAAGAATGTAGAAAACTTTTCACATACTCTATGAGTTCAGCATTACCCTAATACCAAGAGCAGACACAGATATTCCAGAAAAAGGAAATTGTAGACCTTTTTGAACACACACACACACACACACACACAGACACACCCACTTCCATGCACAAACACCAGAATACATCCTCAAGAGAATCAAATGCAGACTGTAGCAAACAAACCAAATTGAGGGATAAATAGATGAATGGATGGACAGTAGATTATAGAAATGGAGATAAATAATGCAACCTCACTGAGAGAAGTGGGGTAAAAGATCTGGCCTGAGTAATATGGAAAACAGTGTTTGTATTTTAACACATAATGTTAAAGAAAAAATAATTTTATGTGGAGCCATGTGTGGTGGCTCAGGCCTATAACTCCCAGCACTTTGGGATGCCAAGGCAGGTGGATCATTTGAGGTTAGGCGTTCAAGACCAGCCTGGCCAAAAATGATGAAACCCTGTAACTACAAAAAAATGCAAAAATTACT
>NW_012114544.1:5717010-5718470 GCF_000951035.1 Colobus angolensis palliatus | reverse complement strand
TTTTTTTTTTTATATTTGTAGAGATTGGGTCTTGCTGTGTTGCTCAGACTGGCCTTGAACTCACAGGTTTAAGCAATCCTCCTGGTTAGGCCTCCCAAAATGCTGGGGTTGTAGACATGAGCCTCGGCACCCAGCCATGGTCTCCTATTAAAGCCACTGAGCAAACATAGATAACATTAAGAGAAATACCTAATGTAGATGACCGGTTGATGGGTGAAGCAAACCACCATGGCACATGTATACTTATATAACAAACCTGCACGTTCTGCACATGTATTCAGGACTTAAATTATAATAATAATATTAAATAAATAAAAATAAATTTTAAAAAAACAATGACAAATAGTTATGTGTTTATTTGGTTAAAGACTGACCCTTACTTCTTAGAAATATAGACTTTTATTAAAATAAAATTGACAAACAGGAAAATAATATATAAAAATCTAATATTTACTATTGTTTAAAACCGAAGTTATTTGGATAATGACAGATGATGTACAGCAAACAGTGTGACCACTAAAGCCAAATTACATACATACAAAACAAAAAGATGAATTTTTTCTTCATAATTACATCTTTAATTGTATTTATTATAAACCTAGGGCAATGGTTCTTAAAGTGCACTTCAAATTTTAAAATATGCAGTACATAGAGTTTATGGCACTATCAAAATCTTTATTTTATAAGCCTGTTTCCTCATCTTAGGCCTAAATTGCTTTGATAAGGTTAAAGGAAATATCAATAATTTCTAGGAAGAGCTAACTGATCTTTAACTGAGAACATTTCTCCATATTAAATGTTAAAATTGTAGCTCACTGCAATAATAATGTTTTATATATATATATATATATATATATATATGAACACAGTACTCCAGCTGATAAATTCACTTATCACTCAGGTACAAGTTAGCAACTGATGCTACTTTTAATTCATATGGCCTCTAATTTCAGTCAAAGTCAAATGAAATGACACACAGCTTATTTAGATCTTTAATAAATATGAAACCAATAATCACATTTGGGCACAAATTAATTTTAAGACATTTCTTGGAAAGAGATATTGATTTTGTTTAATAGAGAAGAGGGAGGTACTAGATAGCTTAAATATAACATGGATGGGTTTCCTCAACTACCCCTCAAAGAAACTCTACACATTGATAAATGGATAGGGACTGTGGAACCTTCTCTTTGGCAACAACTGTGGAGGCTGCTAATAAAGTCACTAGTTAATGAACTATTTCTAAAGCATGGTTTCTTTTCTTTTTCTTTCTTGTCTTTCTTTTTTCTTTTCTGTTTTTGAAGATAGGCTCTGACTCTGTCACTCAGGCTGGGGCACAGTGGTGCAATCATAGTTCCCTGCAACTTCAAAATCCTGGGCTCAAGTGATCATCCTCCCTCCCCCTCCTGTGTAGATAGAGCTACAGGTACACACCAACATGCCCAGTTATTTTTTTTTTT
>NW_012114544.1:5689003-5712735 GCF_000951035.1 Colobus angolensis palliatus | reverse complement strand
ATCTTCCTCTTCAACCAAAAAGAAACAACCTCAAAGTAATAACTAAGAGAAAAGCATACACAAAAAGGATTATCTAATAAAAGTTAAGCAAAAACATAAAGTATTACCTTCTTCAGAAATGTAGATAAGATCATTAGCCTGTGCTTCAACTGTATATCTAAACATAGACCTCCTGAACATAGCTGACCATTTCTAGAACTGGATTTTATCTCAGCTTCTTATTTGGTGATGTATTTACGTATATGTGTGTGTGTGATTGGTTACAGGTAATGATTTGCAAAAGGAAGTTGCTTTATTTCAATGATGTATAAATGTTACTTTCATGAGGAAATACACAACTAATGAAGAAAACATGTTATTGATTCTCATATTCAGAAATTAAATACAGACATGGAAAGTATGTCATAAATATACAATGTTGTAGAACACATATTTTTTATTATTATTTAACATAAAATTATATTTTGCTATCTTTCATATTGTTAAAACTGCAATAAAGAGAAAGTCAATATTCCCTGTTACCATTTGGTTTACTTTTATGTTAGTTCTAATTTTACTGAGATTTCCATTTGAAGCAGTGTTAACATTCCAATAACTCACTTCAGTATGTAAGTAAAAGGTTATGGAGAGATGGAAAGCTAAGAAAAATTTGCATTTTGGGTTGTTCCAAAGTTTTAACCCTCAAATCTAATACACAGAAGAACAAAAAATAGTTACCCAAACACTGTACCTCTTGGTGGTTCAAATAAATCAGGTTTCTTACTGTCAGTGGGAGGTGGGGAGACTGGATAAAGCATGATACATTAAAATTGAGTTTTCCCTTGCATTTAGAAATACATCTCTTTTTACTGCTTTTGATTTTGGATAATCTATTTATTTAAAGGGAAATAAGGCCAGATATATAAAAATATCAATATACTTTACATTTTATTGGGGTTGCTTTGTTTTTGAATCTCTTAGAGAATGGAAATACAGGTTGCATAGGTTAAGTAAATAAATAATAGAAAAAATACAGACTTGTGGCAGGTCTATATGCATTAAATTTGTTCCTTTCAAAAAATACATCTAAGCAACTGAAATTTCAAACAAATTTTTAGTGATTAGTTACTTCCTATGTAGAAATACAGTTGCTTTCTATTTTCAAGAAAACCATAACAAATACACAGAAAGAAGCCAATGGTTCTAGGACAATTTTTATTTGACTGCTTTATTATGAGTGTATAGACTTTATTAGATAGAAATTTCTGTTAGCTGTGAGTTGCAGAGAGCAGAATAAACATTATTTAAACAAATTAGGTTATTTATTTTTTTCCTCCAAGCTGTGATGGCTTTATAATATCATAAGAAACCAAAGTTTCTTTCTGTTGTCCCATTCTTAGTGTGTTTCCTAAAGCTTTCGTTAGTTGCTGTAGCAGGATGGTAAAAAGTAGATCATGGCTGAAATATGATACAAATAGAAGTATCATTTATCAGAACAACAATATGAGGTTCTGGGATGGCTCTCACATAAGGGGTGACCCAGAGGATAGGATCTTTCTTTTTAGTAGACTTGCCACTTTCATTTTTAGACACAGATGTGGCTCACATTCTGTTGGTTAGAACTATGCCTAATTATAGTTGGAAACAAAGAGATTGGGAAGGAAGGCAAAAGGCACATGGCAGCTGAGTGACTGCCTTGATACAATTCACTGGAAGGCCCTCTCAGTAACTTCTCCATATGCTTCTTTGGTCAAATGTGGTTGATTTAAAAACCATCATTTTTGGCCGGGCACGGTGGCTCAAGCTTGTAATCCCAGCACTTTGGGAGGCCGAGACGGGCAGATCACGAGGTCAGGAGATCGAGACCATCCTGGCTAACCCGGTGAAACCCCGTCTCTACTAAAAAATACAAAAAAAAACTAGCCGGGCAAGGTGGCGGACGCCTGTAGTCCCAACTTGGGAGGCTGAGGCAGGAGAATGGTGTAAACCCGGGAGGCGGAGCTTGCAGTGAGCTGAGATGGTGCCACTGCACTCCAGCCTGGGAGCCTGGGCGACAGAGCGAGACTCCGTCTCAAAAAAAAAAAAAAAAAAAAACATCATTTTTAAGGAGGCTGAGAAAAATATTTTTTGTCTTTTTGACTGTTTGCTTTTTTGTTTTATTTTTGGCTGAGCACATTTTCAACCCAAATATAACTGAACTTTTTGTAATAAGAAAAAGGAAAAAAAGATGGATGCTCATTAATTGACTAAGAGCTGTGCCCAAAACCACATCTATAGGACTGATTGTGATACAGATAGCCACAGCCTGTAAAATTGGATGTATTCTTCTCTATTGCTATTGACGTCATCGGTACTTTATTACATCTCAGAGCAATAATTTCTACTTTATATTCATGAACAGTCAATCATTATCTGACTTTCTAATATATAGTTTAATTATTAGTACAACCTTCCACTCACTTGTAATGGCAGAAAAAGAGCTATTGATCTTCAAATATGAAAATGAAGACATTTATGTTCCAGGAAATTTATTGGGAAAATTACAGCCTTCTTTATTGATTTATACAAAATGAATATATCAACTAGTTATGACTCTCAGTACACCTCCATAATAAGCCTTGCGTCGGATGTAAGTACTTTAAAATAGCAATAACATAGCATTAAGAATATACAAAAGTTGTAGAGTCTCATTATTATCAAGTTAGGCATTATAAGAGAAGACATAAACTAATAATTAATGACCTATTCTTATGAAATTCCTAAGTCTTTAAAGCTTCTGATATTCCTCTCCAACAATAATCCATCTGGACACCTATATCTGGAGATATCCACATGTCTTCCAATGGCCATACTTTGAATATGTTGAGTGTGTCCATAGGAGCTGATTTGTCATTGAGTTACAATTTGCACCTGTTCACCCAACATCCTATCAAGTAGCATACAGCCCTATTTTCACTTTTAAAAGTATCTCTGTTAGAATAATAATTTTAATGGCCACCCAGATATAAATCATGGACAGAGTCATGTGCTCACATAGATTCTTTGTGGAATAGGCTCTGTTGTTTTGAGATTCTCTGTTCTCTTGATTCCCACTGCAGTACCAGGTAACTAAAGTATAAGGCAGATACAATCACAAATGAATCCCCTAAAACTCTTAGTACTAGTAACAAAAATAATATTAGTTACATCCATCAAGTAAGCATATATGTAACAGTTCAACTGGGTTATAGTGTTTTGTAATCTGTGAGTCTGCAAAGTCAGCATTAACAAGGCTAGAGCAGGCATTCTCAAAATTTCATATAAATATAAATAACTCTGGAATTTTTTTAATACAGATTCTGATTCACTATGCCTGAGATGAGAACTGAGGTTCTGCATTTCTAGCAAGAGACCAGTTGATGTAGATGAGCTCATAAACAGATGACATACTGGCCTAGTTTATTCCAAGGTAATTAATTTGGGTTCCAAAAAATCAGGTGGTGTCACTCATCAAAATTAAATAGCCATACTAGCGTATTCTTTGAATTCAGGTGTTTTGTTTCGATGCATAAAAGATAAGAGGTAAGTTGAATAGAGCAAATGTTAGGTAGTTTAAACAAAAGATACTTATGTTGTCACAATTACGGAGGATAGATCCCAATCAAGGTTTTAGTCAGGTTGGTTTTTCTGCAGGTTATCTCCTTGGCTTATATGGACAGGCTTCTTCTGTCTGTGTCTTCTGCATATGGGTCTGCATCCTAAACTCCTCTTCTTATGAGGACATCAATCGTATCAGATTAGGACACACCCTAATAACTTCATTTTAATTTAGTTACTTCTTTAAAAGCTCTGTCTCTAAATGCATTCATATTCTAATTGCTGGGAATCAGGACTTCAGCATATAAATTTGGAAGTAGACACAATTAGGCCCATAATAAGAGTATTATGTAACCTTTTTGGACATGAAAGTCAAGCACGATTTTTTCTTTTGAGTAGTCTTCTGAAGAGTATGAAAATATTTATAATAATTTTAAGAATTCAAGGGTTAATATTTTTAATTACCTCATAAAAGCACATTTTCTTCAAGTTTTGATTTTTTTTCAGTGCAAAATTATTAAATAAATGTCAGTATTTTCTTTAGGTTGAAGCTTAAACTGAAGAGAGAACGCTCATTGGGATAAAATCTATATGAGGCTGATAACAGGTAGGGCCAATTGTGTTGTAGTAGAAAGAGTGGAATTTTCAACCAAACTGCTCTGTTATTTAATAAATGGTCGTAGGGAGTTATTAATACAGCATACATATGATAACAAAGTATAGTAGGTATATTTTAAGACTTGTGAAAGACTGAAGGAAATATTATATAATAGAAAGAGAATGAGCTTTGTCTTTATAGCTGTGTCAATATGAGCAACTCGTTTCACTTTTTTAGACTACTGTAACCCTTTGTGTAAAATGAAGATCACAAAGCTTAAATTGAAGAAATTTTACAAATGTATTTATGTAATTGTCCTTATACATAATAAAGTCTCAACACATTTAAATATTAGTGTCAAATTATGATTTTTATGGTAAAAACACATCTTATTTTCTGCTGTTATAAGATTCAGATATTTTTCAAATTATATGCATATGATGACTGCATAAAAAATCCCACAAAAATCATGATGAAAAATATGCAAATTAAATATACAGGCAGAGTAAAATTCTAGCCAAAGTCCGTACCTCCACCATATATACAAACTTATAAATCATTACTTGAAGCCTAAAGTTCTTTTTATGTTCATTTATAATCAAGGATGTTTCACATTTTCTGCTTCCAAGGGCAGGTTGGTGAAGCAGAAATAAAAGAAAAGGGGTGTAAGGGAAATGACTGTACTTTAGTCAGGAGTAGGCCAAGGCGGCCTTCTGGTGCAGCATGACTCAGTGGTTTTAGAGCACAGGTGCACAACCCCACACATTATGTAACCAAGTCACGTGAGGCTCATTAGGTGATCACCCACATGAGCTTCTGCTTGACTCAGAGCCACTATTGTCTGGAAAAAGTATAATTACCCTGGCAATGCTGTACATATGGCTCACTCATGCCCACAGCTCATGCCCAGGCTTGCTTGCATCCAGAGAGAAAGTAAAGCCATGTGGAAACTGTCTATAATTCCTTTAGTGTTTTTCCAGCTACCTGCCACTCAACCACCGACTCTCCTCCGACCTGTTAGAACCCGACAGTTGGTGTTAAGAACAAGATCCCGAGGTGAGTGAGCTTCAGTCCCCACTGATACCAGGTCAGCCATGTGGCCACAACATAGGTTATGGTACCTCATGGCAGCTCTGCTGTTCAGATGGGCTCCGATGGAAACCTGGGGGTGATAGATGGGTCCCTTGTGAGCATGGAGAAGGTGCTAAAGCAGCTGGAAGCACAGAACACTGAGAAGGAGTGAGCTTTTGCCAGCAGAATTGGATGGGCATTTTTGACTGCGCTATGAGAAGTACACACACATCCCTGAGGGATGCAGTGCAGGTAAGGGTTCTCCAGGCACAGTTCGGAAAAGGAATTAGAGGCTGCTGTGAAATCAGGTTTGGTTCTGTCCTCTCGTCTGGAGACCCGCGTTTGGTCTGATACTGAAGAGGAGGAACCCCCATCGTGGGCTCACCCAGTGGTCCATCAGAAGGTAGATCATGAACAACTATTGTAGCCCCAAGGGTAGGCTCAGGGACCCCCACACCGTAATGCAACATATTTCATATACTGCCTATGCCCCAACTGAGTTACAGGAATTAGGCAAGCAGTGCTGCCAGCATCCAGGGGAACTTCTGCCCGCCTGGATGCTTCTTTAGTGGGATGAAGGAGCAGATAGTATCTCTTGTCCTGCCTCTGAATTGCAAAAGTTGGTTTTTCCAATTTTTCCACTTTTCACAACTCACCCTTCTCACCATCAGCAATTGCAGGTGAGCAGGCGGTTGGCACAAAGGAAAGGTGACCACACCCTGAATGAGTGGCTATGGACAGCCATACAGACTGTGTGGAACGACACCGGTGAAACACCCAAAACCATCAGTAAATGACACATGTATGCATATTTGGTGCAAGTCATTCGGGAGAGGGGTATGAGTCAGGCTATGATTGACCTGGACACCAGGAGGCCAGATGATGAACATTTCACCTCCCACATGAGGAATCTTGTGTTGGGTTCTGTGCCCCTGAGTGCCTTCGGCTCCCTAGATGCCGTCCTACATGTGTGTAGGGTGCCACATACGTGAAGTAACCACTGCTATGGAGGCTCTCTGGGAAGCAGAAGGCCATGAACGGGACCAAAGGGTCCACACTGTAAAGAAGAGGAAGATACCCCACCCACAAGGGTGCCCCCATGAGATAAAAAGGGGCCCCCAACAAGTGACTTGCTTACAGAGGTGGATAGATTTAATTTTGGTCGTGGTTGACTGACAGAAAATTGATAAGCAGCCTAATGAAGTACTATTAACTTTGTGGAGACAGTTGTCTCCAGAGCTGCAATTCCAGAAAATGCCCAAGGGAAAGAAAGACATTGCTGCACGACCCAGTCCCCACTGGGCATTTCAACTCAAAGACTACTTGCTGCAGTCAAGTGGAAATGTACAGCCTTTTCTGTTTGATTAGGCGACTGGCTGAGGTGCCTGTCTTGAGGGGACACCGGAAGACCAGAGACCAGATGTGGAATTAGCAATCCACCAATGTACAGCCCGGGTGATGGCCTTGGTGGATACTGGTGCAAATTGCAGCCTTGTTTATGGGAGCCTGGATAGTTTCTGGGCAAACTTGCTTACATTGATGATTATGATGCTTGGTCAGTGAAAGTGAAACCTGTACCTCTGCACCCTGGCATCAGCCATTTAGCTCCCCATTTATATACTGTGTATGTCTCTCCCATACTGGAATATATTCTGGGGGAAGACGTTTTACATGGCCTGGTGTTACAAACCACGGCCGGGGAATTCAGAGTCTGAGTGCGTGTGATAAAGCCAGTGCTGCATGGACATACACATCACCAGTCTCAGGTCCTGCCACAACCCTGATGGGTTACTACCACCCATAAACACCATTTGCAGGATGGGCTTATGGAGATAACTGAGATTATTAAAAAGCTGGAGGAGATGCAGATAGTGTGTGGCACCCACAGCCCCTACAGTTCTCCAGTGTGGTCAGTTAGAAAGCCTGATAGAACTTGGTGGATGATGGTGGACTATCAGGAACTGAGTAAAGTTCCCCTTTGCATATAGCTGTACCGTCAATCATGGATTTGATGGACCATTTGATGATGCAATGGGGAAAGTACGACTATGCGGTGGACTTGGCCAATGCATTTTTCTCCATAGACACCACTCCAGAGAGCCAGGAACAGTTTGCCTTCACGTGGGACAGGTGACAATGGATTTTTACAGTGTTGCCACAGCACTATGTGAATAGCCTCACCTTACATCACGGTCTAGTTACCACAGATTTAGCCACCTGGCAATGCCCAGAAGGAGTACGCCTATTCCATTATATTGATGAGATAATGTTAACCTCTGATTCTCTTGCAGATTTAAAAGCAGCGGTGCCTCTCTTTTCGCAAAATTTGGCAGCATGCCATCAACGAATCCAAGGTGCAAGAGCCTGGATTATCTGCCAAGTTTTGGGGACCTATCTGGTCAGGTAAGGCAAAGGCCAGCCCAGAGGTTATCATTGATAAGATTCAGGCATATCCTTGGCCTACCATGGTGAAGCAGCTGCAAACTTTTGTGGGCCTCATGGGATACTGGTGGGCATTTGTGCCCTGTTTAACTCAAATGATAAAATCATTGCATCAGTTAACAAAGAAGGGAGGTACCTGGGATTGGAATGATGCAGTTGAGACCACCATTCTGGCAGCCAAACAAGCTCTTCGGTAAGAACAAGCTATAGGAGTAGTTGACAAGGGGTGCCCATTTGAGCTGGATGTGCACGTGACCACAGATGTTTCAGTTGGGACCTGTGGCAGAGAACAGAGTGCTTGAGAGCACCAGTGGGCTTTTGGTCCCAATTATGGAAGGGAGCTTAGCTCCAGTATTCCCTGATAGAGCAATAGCTAGCAGCTGGATATGCCACCCTTCAGGCCTGTGAGAGTGTGACAGCATGAGCTGCAGTTGTCTTGAGGATGACTTAGCTGATAGCAAGATGGGTGCATTCATGGGGAATGACCCCCCACACTGGGACGGCACAGACATCAAGTTTGCCAAAGTAGGGCACCTACGTGGAGCAGCAGAGTATGCTGAATATAAGTCCCTTAGCAGCAGAGTTACAAGAGGTCTTGGAACCTGTGATCCTAACTCAAGATCAGGCCATGGCACCTGAGGCACCCCTAGACCCTGAGCCTTCACCATTTCAGGATGGGCATCCCTTCATTCCTGATGTGTTATAGTATACCAGTGGGTCACGGTACACAAACCACGGCTAGGAAATTCAGACTGTGAGTATGTGAGATAAAGCCAGTGCTGCGTGGACATACACATCACTAGTCACAGGTCCTGCCACAATCCTGATGGTTACTACCACCCATCAACACTGTTTGCTGGGTGGTCATACGGAGATAACTGAGACAGTTAAAACCTGGAGGAGGTGCAGATAGTGTGTGGCACCCACATCCCCTACAACTCTCCAGTGTGGTCAGTTAGAAAGCCTGATAGAACTTGGTGGATGACAGTGGACTATCAGGAACTGAATAAAGTTCCCCTTTGCATGCAGCTGTGCCATCAATCATGGATTTGATGGACCATTTGATGGTGCAACGGGGAAAATACAACTATGTAGTGGACTTGGCTGATGTATTTTTCTCCACAGATATCACTCCAGAGAGCCAGGAACAGTTTGCCTTCACGTGGCTTCACATAGCTGAGGTGCTACTTCTGCCTGGACCTCTGCTGCAGTCCAGCTTAGTACTGACACCATATGGTTTGAAGCAGGTGTGGACAAAGTAGCCCATGGGCTGAACTGAGAGTGGTATGGATGGTGATCACCAAGGAGGTGACATCTATGGTAATCTGCACTGATATCTGGGTGGTCTATCGAGGCTTAACCTTGTGGTTAACTACCTGGAAAATATAGAAGTGGCTAGTCGGCCACCGACCCATTTGGGGCCAAATCACATGACAAGACCTCTGGGAAATGGGTCATCAGAAAGAGGTAATTATTTATCATGTGTCAGGCCATATGCCTTTGGCCACTCACAGTAACAATGAGGTAGATGTCTTGGCCCAGGTCTGATGGTTAGAGTCAGCACCTACATGAGATGTGTCCTTGGGGCTACACTGGAAACTGGGACATCTAAGGGGTAAATTGATGCAACAGGCCAATAAGTGTTGGGGCCTGTCCCTGCCCATGCAAGACATTTGGAAGTCTTGTCAGAAATGCCCGGCATGTGCTCACGTATACCCTAAATGGAGGCCGCTGCCCAGTGTTACACAACAAGTGACGATAGGGTGAGTGCCCTTGACTGGGTTTCAGGTAGACTACAACAGGCTGCTGCCAAAGCTGCAAGGGCATATGCATGTGCTAACAGCTGTGGATACGGCCATAGGCCTGTTGTTCACACACCCTTGCAGGGTGACCAACCAACAGCACACATCTGGGCTCTGCAACACAATGTGTCCTGTAAGGTCGCCCTCTGACCTTTGAGACTGATGGGGAACACATTTCACTGGACAACATGTGCAACAATGGACACAACAGATGGGCATAAAGTGAGAACTCCACGTGCCATTAAACCCCAAGCTACGGGTATGATTGAGAGATACAAACGGCTCTTGAATAAGGGGTTATGCTTGCATGTCACAGCCCCATCTTTGCAGGGTTGGAGTTCCAGACTGGACTTGTTAATCCAAACTGTGAACAAATGTCCACAGAAAGGAAGCCCAGCCCAGATGGAGGCTTTGTTACACCAGGGTGCTGCCCCCATTCCGTCACAGATACATACCCAGGATGACCTCCTCCAACAAGGTATGGGGATGAACAGTAACCTGTTGTTGCCTGACCCAAGGGCCCTGAAGGCAGGGAAGCAGAAAACCTTGCTCTGGCCATGGACCCTTCAAGGCCCCTACTGCTGGTGGCTGGCCATCGGAGCTGACTTTGGCACAGATACAGGACACAAAGGAACATGGGGAGCTGTGAAGGTGTAGTACCATCTCCCAGGGCAAAAGTGCTCTGTGGCTGTATTGTTATTCAGGGATGAAAGGTTAGCCTGTATTTTGCCTGAGGAATGTGATTTTGCTCTGTTAGTACCTGTGCCTGCTCTGTCATTTTGACAGTAAGTTAACATGCTACCACTGCATAGTGGACTGGGCCGATATCTATGCCACGGTGACAAATGTTTTCCACTGTTGGATCTGCACCACCCTTCCAGCAGTAGCTGTGGAACGCTTGCCTTGACACATACATTCTGCATTTGCAGAGAACCGGACATGACTGGAGACCTGGAGTCCCATGGCCACATCTAGATCGAAACGTGGCAGGATTTGAACAAAAGATACCAAAAGACCCATGGCACACCCAATCCCTGGCTGGCCCATAGCGTTTATGATGGGTGGGGCTGGTTAGGGAGGTAACATGTAGTACACCCGGCCCAGGTGCTGTGGTGCATAGAGCAACGCCGGGGTAACACCACTGTGGGATGGGTGCCCATCACAGCCTGTATAAACATAATACATGGGCCGGGCGTGGTGGCGCAAGCCTGTAATCCCAGCACTTTGGGAGGCTGAGACGGGCGGATCACGAGGTCAGGAGACCGAGACCATCCTGGCTAACACAGTGAAACCCTGTCTCTAGTAAAAAAAAAAAAATACAAAAAAATAGCCAGGTGAGGTGGCGGGCGCCTGTAGTCCTAGCTACTTGGGAGGCTGAGGCAGGAGAATGGCGTAAACCTGGGAGGCGGAGCTTGCAGTGAGCTGAGATCCGGCCACTGCACTCCAGCCTGGGCGACAGAGCCAGACTCCGTCTCAACAACAACAACAACAACAACAACAACAAAAAACCAAAAACAAAAATACATGTCACCATACCGTAGGTATGGTGGAACAAGTGGCCCAACCAAGGTTGGGCTTCAGTGGATTTTATGTTCCCTGGGAGTTTATGGGTTTGTGGGAACACAGGGTGGCCTTACCTATCAGTGGACTGGACTAGACATTGTACCTGGGTGTGGCCTTATGTACCTGTCACTGTTCCCCCCATTTTGTCCAGATGCCCACATAACTGGGAGGCACTACAACCTCAGTTTTTGTAAATGCAACAAGCCACCTGTGGTTCTACCCCTTGGCAATGACTATCCCTGGAGCGGGCGTCATAACTGCAGAAGCGCAAGTCACTACTCTTGCAGAACACACTGCTCAGGCTCTGAGTTACACCTGAGTGGCCCTCTTCCTATTAACAGATGAGGTTGATCAGATCAGAAAAGTGGTGTTGCAAAACCAAATGGCCTTAGACATAATAACTGCTGCCCAAGGAGATGTCTGTTCCCCTTTAGGAACACAATGGTGTACCTTTGTCCCTCACAATCAGCAGGACATAACAGCAACTGGGAAAGGATCTCATGGGAAATTAAGCCAGTCAAAAGTCTCACTAATGGCTCTCTGCAGAGATGGTGGGCATCCCTGGGCTCTGGCCTATGCTGGGCCCTCGTATTCATAAGTAGCATAACCGGGATCCTAGTAGTGAGCTGTTTCTCTCTGTATTGTTATTGTGGGTTATGGATTCAGGACTCTGCCCTAGGGACACATGCCCCTTCCCGGAGGACGCCCTCAACCTAGGGGGTGAAGTGAAAGGGAAATGGCTGTGCTTTAGTCAGGTGTAGGAGGAGGGCAGCCTTCCTACACAGCATGACTCAGTGGATTCGGAGTTCAGGCACACAACCCCGCACATTATGTAACCATGCCACGTGAGGTGCATTAGATGATCACCCATGAGGTGCATTAGATGATCACCCATGTGAGCTTGTGCTTGGCTCAGAGCCACTATTGTCTGTAAAAAGTATAATTACCCTGCTAATGGTGTACATACGTCTCACTCATGCCCACAGTTAACACCCAGTCTTGCTTGCACCCAGAGAGAGAGTAAAGCCATGTCAAAACTGTCTAAGATTCCTTGCGTGTTTTTCCAGTTACCTGCCACTCACCCACCGACTCCCCTCAGACCTCAGTTAGAACCTGACAAGTGGAGAAAGGGAAATGTATTGACACATTAATTGGGTTTCAGTGTTTGAAAAAAGTGGGTTTGGGCAACTGACTGCTTAGGAGAAATTTTGCTTGAGATATGAAAACCTGGGTCATTTGGTTTCTAAAGGCAGAAAGCAAATCTATTTCTTATTTCTAAATAACAGATAAAGCAGTGGTACCTAACCTTTTGTGCACCAGGGACTGGTTTCCTGGAAGAGTTTTTTCATGGACCAGGATTAGGGAGATGGTTTTGGGATGATTCAAGCACATTACACTTATTGTGTACTTTATATTATTATTACATTGTAAATATAATAAAATAATTATGCAACTCACCATAACGTAGAATCAGTGGGAGCTCTGATCTTGCTTCTCTGCAACTAGACTGCCCTATCTGGGGGTGATAGGTGACAGTGACAGATCATCAGGCATTAGATTTTCGTAAGGAACACACAACCTAGATGCCTCACATGCACAGTTCACAATAGGACTCTCACTCCTATGAGAATCTATGCTGCTGTTGATCTGACGGGAGTCAGAGCTCAAGCAATAATGCTAGTGATGGGATGCGGCTGCAAATGCAAATGAGGCTTCACTTGCTCACCTGCCACTCACCCTCCTGCTGTGTGGCCTGGTTTCTAACAGGCCATGGACCAGTACTCAGGGTTAGGGACTCTTGAGGTAAAGGATCACATGATTCAAGCAAACTATAATATTGACTTTGGATAAGTGAGTAAAAATATTATTAGAGAGAGACAAATAATCTTAGATACTAGAAAATATAAATAAATATCCTGGCCTCCTGCTTCCTGGGCTGATACCTGAGAGGGGAGAGTATGAGATTAAAATCACAGATACATTTAGAAGAACTGAAAATAAAGACATTGCCTCAATAATTTTATGAAGCCAGTGGAAGTAATGAGTTTTTGAGAGAGGTTTTTAATACTAACATTGTGCAGAGATAGTGGCAGAGTGAGTCTAATCAAAAAGTCTTGAAATCATTCCCCTTCAAAACTTCTATACCTGACATGCACTTTCCTCTGCTTCCAAATGAAAAATCCCAATTATCCATACCACCAATTGACACACTAATGTTCATTCCAGAAACATAGTGATAATATAAACCACTATTAAAGAAAAAGGATGAGGTTTATCCCACTGATAGTAGTGGGAAACAGAGAATGGCTTTGGGTCAGATAACCTATGAATTAATTGTGATAGACTATTCCCACACCTAAATTACATGGCCACTAAAGGAGAATTAGGACAAGCTAAGGGAACACATTAAGGACCGGAAATCCCTGACTTTAAGTTAATTTGGCTAATTTATATTTCATAATATGAAAATGGGAACTTTTGCTAAAATAAAGGGGGAATTACATAGAAATAGAAAATGTTAAGCTTCCTGTTAGGACTATGTTAAAAACTAATGTTAGAGATTTTCACACCTGAGTTGATTTGACTGCAACACTTTTACTTATTAGATCTTGGAGTCAGCTTTTAGATTACATTTAATGAAATGTAATCTTTATTACTTTGTTTGGGCTACAATGACAAAATACTACAGTCTGGGTGGTTTAAACAACAGAAATTTGTTTTCTCATAGTCTGGAATTTAGAGGTCCAAGGTCAAAGTGCCCTCAGAGTTCATTTCCAGTAAGGCCTCTTTTCCTGGCCTGTACATGGTCATTTTCTTATTGTGTCTTCATATGGGTTTTTGTGTGTGCAAGCACAGAAAACTCTCTGATATCTTTTTATCTTCTTATAAAGAAACTAGTCCTATTAAATTAGGTCTCCATCAGCATAACTAATTTGACCTTAATTACCACTTTAAGGGCCCTATATCCAAATACAGTCACAATCGGAGTTAAAGTTTCAAAATATAAATTTGGGGAAACACAATTTAGTCTATACCAATACTCCCAAGACTTTAAAATAGACTCTAAAAAGTAAAAGTCTCCTAATACTATTTTTCTCAGAATCAACTACTCTAAAGATTTGGTCATACTCTGTATTAAGTTTCATGGTACATTAAAGCATCAGCAAGTCAAGATAATTTACTGACATAATATTTTAAGTGTACACATAATATAAACATAATACTACTTCCTTGAGAATTTCAAATAAGTTAAACTTCTTTTACAGATAGAATGATCATCCTTACAAAATATAAATGGTGGATTATATCTACATTTGTTTCATTAGAAATAATTAAGATGAAGAATTTATAACATATGTTGCTATTTCATTCTCTCCAATCAGTTCTCTGCTTTGAGGTATTTCTCCCATTTTGTTCCTGGTGAGTAGCTCTTAGGAATAACAATATTGTTCTTTCTTAAGTTGTATTTAGTAACTCATAAACAACATAAACAACATGGCTACAAAGTCTGACAAGTTCCAATATCTGCAGCTTAAAGTCTTGAAAACCAGAAAGCCAAGTATGAGATCTCCTGTCCAAAAACAGGAGATCAATGTCCCATCTTGAAGATCATCAGAGAGAATGAGTATTTTCTGGCTCAGCCTTTTGTTCTATTGAGGCCTTCATGAGACTGTATGAGAACTGAACAATTTAAAGAAGGCAATGTGCTTTGCTCAGTCTACCAATTTAAATGTTAATCTCATCCGGACATACATTCACAGACATACCCAGGATAATGTTTAAAAAAGTATCTGGGCACTCTGTGGCCTAGTCAGGTTTGGCATATTATGATTAACTATCATGACATACAATTGAAAATTACATATAATACAACTCATTTATTGGAAATGAAATGAAAGAAATAGCATCATGATTTGGGAACATAAAATAGAATTATGTAAATTAAGATGAGTGGAAGCCACAATATTGACAATGCACAGATTTATCAATTAGTGATTCAGAAAGTCTACTCCAATTGTGTACCATATTTTTAAGGAGGAAAGATATTTGGATTAATGGGCAAAGGTGTTACAAATGAGAATTAAAGCCATTACATATAGAAATGCATTTCTTGAAATAAAATCTATTTTACAATTGAATCAACATAAGGAACTACAGTCAATCAGAGGAAAGATTACTAAGCTATTTCCCATAACTATGATAATTTTTCGAGCAGCCAATTAATAAAGATTAAGTAAATATTATATATATCTTACTATTCACATGATGAGAGAATTGCAGCATATATAGTAATCAAATGTTCAGAGTATACATACCAATGAAGAGAAAACAAAACATTAGAAACGAAGTATGGTATTGCTTATAACATTTTATATTTAACTATATTATCAGTTCATAAGTTTAATACAATAATATTGTTGAAAACTGAAATTAGAAGACAGCTTTGATTTAAAAAAAATAGGAAATTGGTATCAACCTTTTGGGCAAATCTGTACACTTAAGTTTGGGACAGTAATTTTATGGTACATTTAAAAATAAGGAAAATACAGCACATATTCTATCTGACTAAATCTTATAAATAAATCCCTGTAAATTTTACATTTTTGGTTGAAATTTAGATTGATTATGAGATCTTAAAATATACCTATTATTAGCAGTTAGAAAGACATGATTCTATGATACAAAGGTCATTTTATTCTTAGAGTTATCCTAAGAATAAACGGTGATCATTCTGGTAGTGTAAGTAGGCTATGAGTAATGCTCTATTTGACAAATATGTTACCTCTTTCAAAATATAGGTCTTTAACAAATAAAGTAGTTACATCACTGATATTTATCATAATGCAGTTATGGTCACTGAATAATGGCCCTCCAAATATGTCCTTGTCTTAATCATTGTAAACTATGAATATGTTGCCTTACCATGGCAAAAGAAATATTGCAAATGTGACTAATTACAAGTTTTGAGATTGGCAGAGTATCCTGGGTTATACCAGGGGGACCTAAATGTAAGCACAAGTGACGTTGGTCAAATGAAGGAGAAGGTAATGTGACAGCAGAAGTGGAGACCAGAGTAATGGGACCAGAAGCCAATCAACGCAACTCTTCTAGAATCTGGAAGAGTCAAAGGACAGATTCTCCTCCAGACTGAACCAGTCCTACCAAGAGTTTGAGATTAGCTTCCTAAAACTCATTTTGGACTTCTGACCTCCAGAACGGTAATATAATAAATGTAAGCCACTAAGTTTGTGATATATTTCTTACAGGACCAATAGAAAACTAATATCGCAAAGGATATGCTTTTATATTTGTTTGATAATTGGTTAACTGCAACAAATTTAATTTGCCCTTAAGGAAACCTCTGGCACAACATATGTGAAATATTTCTGATAATTTTATATGACTAACTAATACAAAATAGTGTTAAAAATAATGGTTTTACTAATTCAGTGAGCAGTAGTTAAACCATTCACCTCAGCACACAACTCCAGGGAAACCATTTACGTTTTGCTCTGTAAAAGCAATGCTTTTACCACCAGTGGTGGTAATGCAATGTCCTTAGCAGAAACTCATCATCCTACTTTATCCACTCGCAAATATAATGTTTTATTCTTCTTAATTTATTGTATAGAATTTTGTATCTGTAGCGTCATACCAACTGCAAGTACCAGTAAATCGAATTTACCCTGGATTAGATCATAAGAATAGTTTGACCTATAGCAAGTCAAAAGACAGTGACTCAGTATGTCATCAAGTACTCTGATTCTTGCTTTCTCTCCTTCCTGCCATCCTCAATGACAGTGATGTGCTAAAGCTAGTTCATTTTGTCATCATAATATGGTTATCAATAATACAATAGACTATATTTTCCATTTTTCATGAACTGCCTAGAAAAGAGTGAGGCTCTCACATACTAATACAATAGAAGACTTTCCTTTGAGTCTGATTGAGTCAATTTAATTTACATTCAAACTCTTGAAACAAAGACTATTCTTATAAGCTAAGTCATGTATTGTGTTTGAATGAAACCATGGTTCCTCAACCAAATACTAGAAAAAATGGGATCACCAGGGCTATGACAGGCTTATCTACTCTATTCCTGGGATTGTCACCTGTGAGCCATACGGGCCCCTCAGAGGAAAAATGATTAATTTCTCTATACTTGTATAATTTTAGGAAGGCAAAGAAAGGAAGAGTGTATGTTGAAAACATAACTGTGAAATAAATTCAAACAGATTTATTCAGAAGGCCTTTTCTTATCTCCTCACCACTACTCAGTCACATAGAACTGAGAATAATTCATCCTCCTTAAATTCTAACTAATACCTTCATCCACAACCTTATGCATGCATAAACTCAAGCTTTCTCTTTTGCAGTGCAAATCCCTTTGCTTGTGAATTGACATCAGACCCTTATCACATTGCTCTATAAGAATTTGGAGCATAAACAATGGTACTAAGATGCCTTAAAGGAAATAATTTATCTCTTATCAGAAGTTTTATGTTTCTTCCCAGGATAAACAAACAAATACACATATAAAAACTTAATAATTTTGGTGATTAATATGAGATGTACTTGCATAAACATAACCTTCTGCAAAAAAGAAAAATGAGAACCATTGAGCCAATATAAAAATGTGGTGGAAATATTGATAAATTGTTTTGTCAACTGGGAAGTACATCTTTCTCCATGTAGTTGCCCATTAAGGAGAATTTGGTAAAGTGTTTGAAGGTCAAGTAACAGAATATAAGGTTGGAAAAAGAAGTCTGAATAGTGGTTTTGCTTTTTGCTCTTACCTCCCAAGCAGGAGACAAAAAGTTTCAGAATTCCTGAGAGTGGTGGGGTTTGGTAAACAAACCTCACTTTCAATAGTGAAGAAATGTTCACTTATTTCTTGCTTCTCCTCTATTTCAGCCTCAGCAGCTTTAATGATTCAGAATTGACTCACAGTCTATACCCCAGGAGGACAGAAGGCTTCATACAATCATCATCCAAAAAAAAAAAGCTGGCACTTTAAGGATGAGAAAGGTTCAGAAGTCTTTAGCACTATTGGAAACAGGTACCCAAGACACCATCATGCCCAACCATGGGCAAAGAAGTGAATGAAGTTGCCGTGGAATGTAGGGTGGAGTCATGATGCTCTTTGTGGGATAGAGAGACAGCCCTTCATCCCAGGCAGACCTAAAGGCTGGAAAGTGAATAGGAAAGTAGACAAAGAAAGGGAAAGAAAGCCTCTCAGTCCAAAGCCATCCTCATAATTTGCTTCCAAAATCTGGTGTTTTCTAGTCCTCATCAGGGAGAAAAAGGGATCTCCTGGCAGCTCTGAATGTAACCCTTGAAATGCTGAAGTTAAGCCACAGGATATAATAAAACTTGCAGTGAAGAAACATAAAAGAGATTAAAATGACCTTTGCCTTGTTGCTTCTATATATGAATGTATGGTAGGAATCAATGCTGGATGTGACATGTCTATAAGATTTTATCCCTATAACAAAGTGATCATTCTGACAATAGAAAAGTTGGGGACAGATGAGTTAATAAGACAAACTCACCTGCCCTTTGCCACTAGTGAGTTTATTAAAATTGAGCTTGAGTGCCAATCAATTTATTGGGTGCTTTGGGTACTGAGGATAGAATAACTCTGTAAAAGTGATAATGATTTTTTGCTGATTAGAAACTTTTCAAGAGGTTACATCCAAAGAGATGAAGTGCTTACTGGTAGGGAATCTTGGGGTGATTTGGATTTAGACTTGGGGTTGTGAACGAGCTACTAGATATATTCTTCTATGAAATGTAAGTTGTTAATGGGCTCTTGCTAAACTGAATGTCTAAGCCATAGAAACCTGATACTTCTCTGGCCTAATGCTTTTTTTTTTTTTTGTAGGTCAAGTTCAAGTCTTTATTTAAGAAGGTGGAAAAGGCTGGAAAAGCTCTGCTTATTGATTAGATATGGTGTGGTGAATATTGTTGCTAACATGTTTCTAACAACTTCTTGGCTTTACATGAGAATATGGCTGCTGTCCCTTTGGGAACAGGGAATGTCATCATTGGGGTGACACTGGCATCTTTGGGCTGGGAGGATTTATATCGGTCTCCACTGCATGCAGTAAAGCTGAACCTGTTGACTCTTTTGGAATTTGACTCACTGAAGTTCTCCTAAATGACAGAAACTGGATGACTGATGTTAATTGAAACCCAATAGTGTTTACTATAGAGTTTTCCGCCTCAGTGCCAGCTATTCCAAACTGAAAGCAGGCATGACCATCTGCTCAGTGGACAGAACTTGGACTCTGAAACTGATACAGATGAATATCACTCTTTTTGGGGGACATGGTTGTGGAAGTGGATCATGAATGTGGAATGAACTATCTGGATCAGCTAAGTAGATACACTTGGCAGTGGTCTGTTGTCTGATGAGAACACCTGAAATCTGAGTCTTGTATGTTTCCAAGGCAGAGAAAATCAACTGCAAGCCAGACTATGACTTCTTCCAGGGGTTCCCCCTTTGTCTCTACATTATAGAGGACTTATTGCATAGACTATGCCCCCAGTATGCTCTGGCAAATTTACAAATTCGATATCTGCCTGCTCTCCAGTCTTACTAATTAGTCGCCTCTGGCCATACTCAGAATGTCCTTGAGGCTAATTTGTGTCATATATTTGGCTTTCTAGATCAATTGCTGTTTGATTGCTTTTTATGGTAGAATTTATACAACAATAAGCTGATAGACTGACTTTACTTCCTTCATCTTCTGATCCACAGAATTAGTACAGCAGTTTACTGTTGTCAGTTGGTTGGTTGATTTGTTAGTTTTTTAAATGCAGTCATACTAAGAAAGGGATTATCTCCTCTATTCTGTTATCTGGATGATAATCAGGATGAAAGGAGTGGGGGAATTTAGGGATTGTATTTTGAAATTTCAGAATTCTGTCCTTTCCATTCCTGGGCATAATGCATCATTCTTTCACTGGACAGCACCCCCACATCAGCCTAGGTAGCAGACTCTCTTGACTGTAATTTGCACGATAGTAGACCTAGATAATTTACTCTTGATTCTGGTTAAATTAGATGAAAATGTGTTTGTCCTTCTTGCACCAGAAAGATCTGCAAGTCAGACTTTGTACCAGAAGGATCTGGTGCAAGAGGGACACGATCATTTTCATATAATTTCTGGATGATATCTGAGTGACAGCAGATGACTAGGGAAAATGTAAATTTGTGTTTACTGAAATAGGACAGACTAATTTTGTGAAAGTGAAGAAATAAAAAAAAATCCTGACATGTGAGGAGACAACTCTGTAAATACTAAAAGGTACAGACAAAAGGAGCATTAATATTCACTGTGCTTCAGAATTGCCCCCAGAGCTTTCCTCCAGAAGTAAAATACTCTAGTATTGCTCTCCAAAACACTTGCAAGTATCTTAAAGCCTGAATCTGCCATCCTTCACCAGATAATTCTGACCGTGAGTCAGCCGGTGATGGTCCCAGCTCCTACAACTTAGGTTAAAAGCACCTCCAGATATTACCTTCACCTCCATTCTCAGTCATCCTGCAGAGTTTGTGAATTGTTTCATGGACAAGCAGGATGGATTGAACTGACTACCCTCAAGCAGTCCCTCTGAAACCTATGATTGAATTCTATTATTTACACTGAATGAGAATATCTAAGGCTTACCATCTTGTGGAAGATGGAGAGTCCTGCAGGAAGCTCCAGTGGGGCACTACAGATCACTGGCAACTTGCGCCATCTGACTGTTGTATATTTCATTTGGGAGGTCCTAATAATTGTTTCCAGGGGCACTGTATGTGCTTGAGCATTGTACTTATTCGAAATGCATTCATTGATTTTTCTCACTCAGGAAAACACTGTGATTTGCATTTAAGTGTGGTTATAATACACATTTAACTATTTTTTAAAATACTACTAGTAAACCAGGTAGCCCTACTTTGACTGTGAAGATCTCTTCAAAATGAGAATATACTCAATTACCTGGTAGAATTTCTCAGAGGTAAACTGGTCTATGATTCATCCATGTTATAGGGACAATTTTAGCCACAAGGGAGTCATTCTATTTACAAAGCTAATTTAGGCCAGGTGCTGTGGCTCACAACCGTAAACCCAGAACTTCGGGAGGCCAAGGCACGTGGATCACTTGAGGCCAGAGGTTTGAGACCAGCCTGACCAACATGGTGAAAACCCGTCTCTACTAAAAATACAAAAAATCGGCTGGGACATGGTGTTATATGCCTGTAATCCCAGCTGCTCAAAAGGTTGAGGCACAAGAATCACTTGAACTGGGAGGCAGAGGTTACAGTGAGCTGAGATGGTGCCACTGCACTACAGGTTGTGTGATAGAGCAAGCACCTATCTCAAAAAATAAATAAATAAAAATAAAAATATAGTTCAAAGTTTGTCAGTACCCTAGACTTTGTCTTGCAAGCCAAGGTCGCATCTGAGCAATCACTAGTGCATCCTGCTATATCTGGCTTAATGCCTGGGATAGATGGAAAGATCTACACAGAAATTTAAGGAGAAAACTACCTGGTTTCCTAAGGTTCACTGATGGTTTACAAGATTTATTCAGCTGGCTGAATTTTGGAGCTGAAATAAATACTACAGGTTGGTTTCACCCTGCTTCCCTGAGTCCTGCTGATAATAGTGTTAAGTGCCATGTAAGACAAACTGAATAGATTTGCTTCTAGCCCTGTCGTTCATTCATATAAATCAGAATGGCCAATTCAGTGATACATTGATGGAAAATATGCCAGAAGTTAGACCACACAGAACTGAGGAGTAGACCTGTTAGAAAATAGTGCTCATGAAAATATCCTCATGTCTGCATAGTCAGAGTTTTCTCTTAAATGAAAAAAATGGCAACCTGAGTTAAAATATAATTGAATTGCCACCCTTGAAGAAATAGAAACATCTTCCCCTAAGCAATTTGTTTAAATTTTAGAGGTGACCAAAATCGAAACCTTCCCCTCCCCTCAGATAGGTTTCATCTACATTCCAGAGCAAAGTTTAATCTCCTTCCCTTCTTCTCTAAGACAGGGAAGATGGTCTGACTGCTTTGCCAACTGTCTTAGACAATTTCCAAGATTCAAAATGTTGTTGTCCTCCTGTTGTACAAACCGCATTGTACGTTCCAGCCCTCTATATATAGCCATGTCAGGAAGTGAGACATACAGAGGCATGAAAGCTGCTTTGTGAGTAAATAAATGGTTTGATCCTTGATCCCGAGGTCTTGTGTTTTTGTCAGTGTGTATAGGTGCATGTGTGTGTCCATACATCATATGCACAGACACATAGATAGGCACACTCATATCTATTTGTTCATACCAGGTGACATCTCAGAAACATCACAGTTTAAAATTCAACTCTAATCAAATTCCAGTGGCATAATTTAGAAAATCAGCAGTAAATGTTAAAAACCCAACTCATACTCTAATTCTCTAGCCATGTCATGTTCATTTTTGAAAATTTAGTTGGTTACATTATTTTAGCATAAGTATTGGAAACTCTTGATGCAACTACCTTTTAAAATTATCAGAGTTAATCAACACAGGGAAAAACACAAGGGGGCTAACACCTGCTAAATGACCCTTAAATGAAAATTCTCATTACAGGTATGTATTTTAATAACATTTTTATGTCCGCTTATTGAATGTTTGCCCTTTAAGGGCATACATAATTTCCATCTATGTAAATTCTTCTAATTAAAAATCTCTACAGCATCACCATAAACTTTATCTGGGTATTGTTGTTAAAAAGACCTTTGACGTCACGATGTTATACAGCTTAAAAAGACACATTTATTTATAATCCCTAAGGTAACAAAAAAATAGATGTAATGAACAATTTTGATGAACTCTTGTTCTAACAACTAATTTTTTGCTTTTAAAATAACTCATCAGATTGAATACTGACTTCAGTAAACTTACGTTGTCAATGAATATATTTTATTTACGGATAGTTCACAGGATGGTTTATCTTTATCTACCATCTGGATAAAAAAGAGAGAAAATGATAGTAAGCTATTTAGTAGCTGATGGCAGCTGGTACATAAATTTACAGTTATCAGTTGACAAACAGTAATTATCAATCAATACCAGTAAAATTATGTCTACTAGTTACTGTACTTATAAAAAATTATAGACTTATTAGTTCAAAATTAAAGAATGATTACATTATTGAAGTCTGTATGTCATTTCATTGGATAATGAAAACTCTATAAAAACTAACAATAGCTACCTTATTCTTAATTCTCCTTAATTTTATCACAATAAATATCTAACTTATTTATCAATAGAGTAACATTGATAAAAAATGCTGGTGACTAAAAATTTATATTAAGAGTTTTCTTTGATTTTGCCCTTTTCATCCTCCTATTCAGAATATCTTCCTATTCAGAAGTTTCTTTGTATCAGTATGTGATTGACCTGCTATTGCTTGCATTACTGTCTCTCCCATTTGATATTGGAATTTATTTTTCATCCATGTTATAATCAGCTTCTGCTGTCTTTTCCTATCCTCTGGTGACAGCTGATCCAATTAATAGCAGTATCAGTTTCCAGGCCCGACTTGGTGGCTCACATCTGTAATCCCAGCACTTTGGGAGGCCGAGGCAGGTCTCGACCTGACCCCGAGACCAGCCTGACCAACATGGTGAAACCCAGTCTCTACTAAAAATACAAAAAT
>NW_012114544.1:5677461-5688283 GCF_000951035.1 Colobus angolensis palliatus | reverse complement strand
CAGAACCATACACAGATTTCTCTACCCTAAATGTGTTCACTGAGTGATTGGATTGAATAAACTTAAGTTTGACAGGCTGTGTTTCTCAAATTATTCTTGGCTCTTCCTAGGATTAGTGTGAAGGAAAAACAAATTTGTTTGTTGATATTAAACCAAAATGTTTTATAAAAATAAACTGGGTTAGCATATTTTCCTGTGATTATAATCATCTACCAACCATAAACAAAAATGTAGGCTACTCTGTAGGGGTAGGCCCGCTCTGTAAGGAGTGGTTAAAAAAAATGCTTATTAGTTACAGATTCTAATTCAGAAGAGAACAAATAGTCATGAAGCATTTTGAAATATTATACTGCCAATTATCAATAACCTACACTATGCATTTCAGTTGATCTGCAAGTTTTGAAAATATTTTTTGTATTCTCATAACACATCAATATTCTTTATTCTTATCTAGCAAATCTAAAATGACACATATCTTTATAACATCTATAATAATTCATTTTAGAATCTATATATAACATCATTCTCTCTTCATTTAGACAGAAATTTTTACAACTTTTGGTGATATTAGTTTTGATACTCTTTGGCTTCAAAATGCCATTGAACTATTTAATAATAGACAGGTGGGGTTTATGGATGCCAGTCAGTCATGTAGTGCTGTGAATTTATTACATATGGAACATGCTTCTCTCTTATTTTAAAGGGTATGTAGGTTTAGTTCTGTGTGTTTGCATTCACTAATATGTTGTAGAGAAAAGCAAATCATCACCATAATCCATTGTTGACATTTTTATCACATTTAACCTCATAGATTTTGATTTATACACTTTTCAAGTATAGAATGCTTGAGGTTACTGAACCAAAACCATTTATGATGTTTATATTCTATTTGGACCAGTTACTGTTTTATTGACGCTTAGGAAATAATACTTAGAACAGCTATAAATCTAACTCAGGCCTTGTATGGTGGTATTTTACTGTGGAGATTTTGTCTTTCTGCTGAAATCAGAGACAAAAATAAATTGTAAATGCAAGTGAATTAAAAATATATTAATATTTATCAACTGACTCTACAGGAATCACAACCTTGCCGCCAACCTCACATCCCCAAATAAGAAGACCATAGCCATTGAAGAAACATGAGGAGATAGATGTGAGAGTAATCCTTACTGGCTGAAAACTGTGGGTGAATGTGGCAAAAATTCATGTGGATATAAGACCTCCAGAAAGAAAGAGATTACATAAGCTTAACAAGAAATATTCAGCAAATGGTTCTTTAAGAGTTTCACCCTCAGTTTTCCTGAGGGTGAAACACTGCTTACAGAAACCAAATTGTACCCACAGAAATACGGAGGGTAATAGAGAAAAGAGCTTTAGATAACTAACATGGAGGGGCTTGAAGGACTTACATTCCATCTTGAAATCATCAAATGTTCTTAATCAGACTTGACTTTGAGGGAGAATAGTTATATAGAGGTTTCATATTTTGAGTGCTTGCTGGGCAGCAGAGTAGCAACAGTTTTCAAACTGTTAAGCCAGAAACCGTGATAGCACGTAAGAGTGTTCACCAACAAATCTAAAAAATCTTTCAGGCTTATCCATGGAAAGCAAAGGATACAATCTAACCCACTGAAAATTAATATTTTGAAAAGATAAATATGAACCAAGCAGCATTCCAATAGAAAATGAGAATATACCAGAAAATGAAGACACACAAAACAAGGAAATAATAGGTTAAGGTTTCCATCAACTTCAGATATTATATCTATATAATTTAGTACTCAAAAGGAACAATTAAAATGAGTTTTTTGTCCTAACAGTTGCACTCTTTGCTATCTGCTTTTTAGAAATAGAGCACAGGGAAATACTGGTGAGGGAATTTGTTGCAACAATGTTTGAGATTGAAAAAAAGTTGTGTTTTGTTCATAAAAGGAATAAATAATGAGTTATTAAACAGAATTGGATTTATAGCTGGAAAACAAAAAGTTCATTACTAAGTGAGAATACATGATATGATTTTTACAAAAGAAATAATAATAAAACTTTTATATTTATATAGTAGGATTTTATTCTCCAGACTTGTTATTGTGTGTTATCTCAAAAATGTTATCTCCTTGTTGAGAAGGAGTAGAAAGCAGAATTTTATAATACATACGAAACTGTTAGCATTGACACATTCCTATCGAAAACCATATTTCTTGTTCTCTGATTTTATAACAAAAAGACAGAAAAATTTGTCACAATGCATAAAAATGTCTAGTGGGAAAGAAAGAATAAGCTCATAGGCTACGATCTAAATATAGCTCTGATCTCTCATCAGTTTCTCATCTACAACTTCATAACACAAGGATTTGAGGAGAATGTTGTATTAAAGTTACAATTGGTTTTTTAATGCCATGATTTAATAAAATATAATATATTTATTTTTATAGTTCTTCCTACTTTTTCCCATATTTGAAATTCAGAAATGTGTAAACAGTGCATAGTGATTTGAGAAATATTGGGTAAACATCACAATATTAAAATTATATAGAGTATTTGTAATAACAGTACTACCCTTTATGCACCCTTTCAATGGGCCAAGTACTGTAACAGTATTTGATAGGTCTAATCTTACTAAACACATACAACTATCCTACAAGATAGACGTTCATTTTATATATAAACAAACTGAGGCTTAGGTAAGTAATTTAATCAAAGTTACACAACAAGTAGTGTTAAATTACATTTGACTTCAGGATGCCTCCATACCTTGAGTTCTTACATAACAAACTGCCACCTAACTTAATATGTAAACAAACTGAAAGACTAATTTTAGGAGTGTCGTATTTGCTGAGTCTCAGCAAATCATAGCAGCCAAGCTTCAGCTACATCTAACTGTAACCAGTTATAGTTAGATATATAACATATATAATATATAATCTATATAACTATAGATATATATAGTTATAGTTAGATATGTAACCAGTTATAGCAAACTGTATATATTTTATAGCAGCTGTAACCAGCCGAGCTGTCTCTGTACCTCACTTCTGTTTTCTGTCCATATTGTGGAGAAATAATGCTGTCTATATTGTGGAGCAGAGCTCTCTGAATCTCTTCAGGATCTGAGGACTGCCCAATTCACAAATTATTCTTTGCTCAATTGAGCTCTGTTAAATTTAATTTGTCTAATATTTTTCTTTTAACACTAGTAAATTCAGAATTTTAATACAAGTTTTATACTGTTTTAAATAAATAGTTTTTAAAGTTGAGCACTACATTTAATATAAATTTACTTTTAAAATGCTTTTTAAATTACTGGCATTTTAAAATGGATCTGGCAATACTATTTCTGAAAATTGTTTTTGTAGTACTCCTAAAAAAATTCTTCTTGATATATCCAGTATTTAAAGTCATGGTTTAGTCTGTCATGTTTGTATTCTTTCATGCATTCTTTTACCCATTGTCTTTGTGGTTATAAAACAAGATTACATAGAGGATAAAATTAATGTATCCAAAATAATAGAGTAAAAAATGTATTCAAGTTTTGTTTAGGCTATTTACCTAGCAGCATAAGATGATTCATTTTATAGAAAGAGTTGGTGTAGTTGATAAACTACTAAGGTGAGCTCCATCATCTCTGCTGCTGGTGTTCCTGCCATGTGTCATGTGTGATTCCCTTTTCTGGAGTATAGGTGGAAATTTGACTTGACTATAGCCAATAAAATAACAGCAACTATGACAGGATGTACATGATTACATGTAGGTTTGTAGCATAGATCCTTCTAAGTTATCTTTCTGCCTTGCTGACTTTGAAGAAGCAAGCACATATTTAAGGGTACTTCACATCAAGGAACTATGGGTATTCTCTAGGAAATGAGGGCAGCCTTAAGATGACAACTGGCAGGAAATTGCTGCTTTCAGTCCTACAACTTCAAGGAAAATGAATTCTTCCAACAACTTGAATGAACAGAGGTGGAACCTTCTCTAATCGAGTATCATCAAGAAGATAATCCACCTTCTTCTAACACCTGGATTGCAACTCTGCCGAGGACCCAGCTAAACAATTTCTGAATTCCTGCCCAACAGAATGTGAGTTAACAAACATGTTGTTGGAGTAACTATGTTTGCAGTAATTTGGTATGCAGCAATGGAAAACCATTCTAAATGGGGATAATAATACCCTCTTTACAGGATTACTATAGGTATCACATGAATATGTTAGAAGAAAACACTTTGAAAATGGCAGAGCAATACAAAAATATATTATTAGCCAACAGATGTAAGTCCTTTCTTATTGGTAGTTCGTTTAAATTGAAATGGATTAAACTATTGAATTCAAGTCCATTAAAATTAAAATGGTGAGTGAATGCTAAAGCACATGTCATTTCTTTTGAGGTAATAAAAATATTCCCTTATGAAACAGTGATGATAAGTTTACAACATTGTATATATACTTAAAACTACCTAATTAGCATGTTAAAAGCATATGAAATGAGAAGCAAAATGATCTTGAGTGGATTTTGCTGCAGAACAGTCCCATGTTTACTGATGTTTAATCCCAAACTTAATCAAGTTCTTCTAAGCTTTAGAACGTTGTAGGATAATATGTTTTGATCACAAGTAATATTGACCTTGTCACTACTATGTTTAACACACTTCATGGTTGTTCATTGTGTTTCATTGAAAGTTGCAGCACTATTCACAACAACAAAGACATGGAATCAACATAAATGCCCATAAATGATAGACTGGATAAAGAAAATATGGTACATATATACCACAGACTAGTACGAAGCCATAAAAAGGAATGAGATCATGTCCTTCCCAGGGACATGGATGGAGATGGAAGCCATTATCCTTAGCAAACTAATGAAGGAACAGAAAACAAAACACCAGATGTTATCATTTATAAGTGCGAGCTGAACAATGAGAACACATGGACAGACACAGGGAGGAAAACGGCACATACTGGGGCCTGTCAGGGGGTGGACGATGGGGAAGGAGAGCATTAGGGAAAATAGCTAATGCTTGATGGGCTTAATACCTAGGTGAGAGATTGGCAGGTGCACCTAATCACCATGGCGCACGTTTACCTATGTAACAAACTTGCACATCTTGCGCATGTACCTCAAAACTTAACATTAAAATTAATAAATAAGAAAGTTGTAACATCTTCTTACTTTGGGAGTGTCTCAAACTTCTAAATATGACTTTTTCTTTCTGGGCAAAATGTGAATTTATGATGGCTTATTGAATTTGAAGTTATACATTTCTATGGTATTTATACAGTTTGGGGTGAATCCTGTAAATAATTCTTTAAAAATCTAAGATTTTTTAAAACAAACAAATGAAAATTATAATAAAACATTATTATTTGTAAAGATCCTAAGATGACCAGGGTCTTAGCTCCATGGTAGGTCTGACTTCCACAGAAAGTCTGGATTACATCACATTTAAATCAACAAGATTATCTTTGTATCTATCAATAATAAAGTAAGGAACAAAGCAGAGTTGAACTTTCAAAACAAAATCATGGTGAATAACAACAACAAAATCACCTATTGACTAAGATAATTTAAATTTTTACATATATTACAATAACATGAATTTCAGTTCTTGGGGAAAATGAATTGGTTTATGAGGGTGGCTTCTTGGTTCCTGGATGCTATTAATAACATATCTCTGGATATAGAAGTTAGTTACATGGGTCTGTTCACCTTCCAAAACTTCACTGGGTTTAGTCTTCTCTGGGCTTATTCTACATGTACTCTTATGACATGTGTACTTTGTATATACTAAACTTTAATAAAAAAGTTTTCTTAGAATTATGAATTGGGATCATTTATGTTAATAAAATGTTGATAACATTCTTTTTAATTATAAAAAACACAATAAGCTGAGAAACTGATTCATGAATTCAATTAAATTGATCCCTAAAAGCATATATTTGATCATAGATCATTGTGGTGTGTATGCACATATGCATGTACGTCTTCATTCATTTCGTTTATCCATTCATACATGGGACTTTCTCCACTCCCCTGCTCATCACGTCGTAACAGAGGGTAAATCACATCAATATGACTTATCACAGATCATGTTAACCTTGTTCACTTAATTAAAGTGGTGTTTAAAATTTTTCTCTAAAGTTAATATTTTCTTTCTATTCTCTGTTACAATGGAGTAACTAAGTCCAGCCCACACTCACAATAATGAGAAAGATATTGCACTCCACCTCCTGAGGAGAGGGGCATGAAAGAATTTATTTTCAAATGTTAAATCCATCTCTGCATTTTATAAATTTGGAGGGAGATACTTTAAGTTTATGCAAATATTCTGTTTCTCCTTAATGTTTTGCCCACTAATTTGAGTATTCATCAGTGGATTTTGCCAGTAGGGATTATTACTCTGGTGCTCTAATGGTGATTACTGTAGGGTTTTAATTGCATTGTTTTGTGATCTGAGAATAGGACTTATATGATATCAATTACATGGCCTTTATTTAACAAATTATTTTTGGCCAAATGTACATTGTGGTGGCTAATTTTCTCATATGATCTTTAAAATAATGTATATACTTTCTCTATTGAACATAGATTACATTTAATAAATTGTTTTCATCAAATATTCCAAATATTTGCAATTACTTTTTCCTTAACCTATCAGTTTGTAGGTAAGTTCTATTAAAATATTCTAATATGAGTTACTAAGTAAGTAACTTACTAATACAAGTTACTAAGTTAAAAAGTGTGCATCTTATGATGTGGGTATATATATCCATAATTACTTTTTAAATTATATCTAAATTAACTCAAAAGTTTTACAGCTATTAACAATTATTATTATAATATTATGACTGTGTTTTGCCCATTTAACATTTATCACCTTAATCCTTTTTACCTATTACTAATTTTGCCATAACTGACCCTTAACTTTGCTGGTGTGTGTTGCTTATTATACCTGATACTAACAATAATATGATGTCTTACAGTATAGTTCAGGGATTGGGAGTGAAGTTAAAAACTTTTAGCTTAACCAGGCATAGTGGTTCATGCCTGTAATCCCAGCACCTTTGGGAGGCCCAGGTGGGCAGATCGCTTGAGTCCAGGAGTTCCAGATTAGGGTGGGCAACATGGCGAAACTTTGCCTTTACAAAAAAATACAAAAATTAGGCAAGTGGGGTGGCATGTGCCTGTAGTCCCAGCTACTAGGTAGGCTGAGGTGAAAAGATTGTCTGAGCGTGGGAGGTTGAAGGTGTTGTGAGCCACGTTGGCACCATCCCTCCTCTGTGACAGAGGGAGATCCTGTCTCAAAAAAACAAACAAAAAACTTTTAGCTTGCTTCCTTGGGTGCATACAGCTGTAGTCCACAAGTTGTAGTTCATTCTGAAGCAAAAGTTACAATTTTACCCTCCTTCCTGCATCCTGTGAGCTGGAGTAGCTATGCGATATGTAGAATCCAGATAAAACAGAAAATGTGGAGCCTCTTGTTCAAAAATTGTTAAGAATTTTAAGATGGCAACAGCAGAGTATTAAATCAAGCATAGCAGCCTTTTGAGAGCAGGACCTTATGTGGCTGCACAGGATACAAACCATGAAGCTATTTCTACCTATAAAACTAGCATTCTTCAAAACCTACAAAGTTTTGGAGAAAGCCCAATGCTTTCTCTACATGATGATATCAGAAAATCTTCATTTTGACTTGCTCTATGCTCAAATATACTTTTATTTTATATTGAGAAATAATATTTAACATATAGATAAGCCAGCCACATTTATATAAACTGCATAGAAATAATTAAAGCAAGCATTTATTTTTATAAAAAGAAAGCATCTATCTCACTGAAAAGCAAACCTCAACAGGTAATTAACCTAAAAGAACCATGGTGAATATTACAAAACATTTTCATATTGGGTAGGCTTCTGTTAACATATTTTATTTTTATATTATTTGAAAGTTTATGGGACACATTTTAGATTAGTACAAATGTGTATATGTTTATACTATAAGTGTAAGGAAAAACAACACATATCCTACTAATACTTACTGTAAAATGTGCTATTTTAATTTTTCATTTAATTAGTGAAAATATTCATATTTGCTGGAAATGCAATATGTTTTTGTACCTACTCTGAAATTTGCTCTTATCTGCACACTTCTGCTAATAGTAGTAGCAGAATTTACAATGAGACCGTAAGATTATTAATTTATTATTTTGTCCTGCATTATATCTATGAATGTGTTTGGTTTAATTGACAAATTATAGTCTTGAAAATAGTATAGGTCAACAATATTTTTAGATTTTTAGTTTAGTTACTATTTACCTTATTTTATGGAAAATTACTTCAGATTACATTATATAGTATTTTTATTAGCATGTATGAATTGGTACATGCATAAAAATATACATGAAAGCCCTGTATATTTATACACATGGCAAAAAAGCTAAATTGTAATGATAAGAGTGGCTAGAAGTAATGTGAGCACAGAAAAAAACTGAAATATTCTTGGTTACCTCTAAATGTCATAGCACATGAATAAAATTACAGCTTTTGTATCTATAATTACCTTTAATTTTTTTTACTAAAATCACTGACCACTGTATTCCAGAAGCAATTAAACCTTAGCCATATAAAAACAGTTGAGCAGCCATTTTTCTTCAAACATATATATTATATCCAGTCTTCTCAATGTCATAAAATAGAAACAACAGGCCTTTCAAAACACCTTCACTATCAGAAGAGATAAAAAGGAAATGGACAAAGGGAAGAATCTGATATGTGACTTTTTTTAAGATAAAGAAATATTTTCCTCAGAGAATAACTTTAAAGAGGAGCACATAACTTTGAGAATAAAGGCAATATGGATGCTCATGTAATGGATACAAGTAAAATCTGCATAGAAACTATAGATGGAAAGACTGTGGTGGGGAAAGCAGAGAAGTTGTTATTTGTCTTATCTTCCTTTGATTTGAAATTTTCTGTTGTTTCTGGACCTTCATGATAGAATCAGTAAAAGTAAAAGAACAACTTGACAAATACTATAATAAAAATATTGAAGTTGAATATGAGTTATCCTTCCTTGAGTTTCAGTCTTCCCATTTAAGGACTGGGTGACCTTGGATGCACCCAAACATCCATCGAAATGTAAGTCTTCTCAGTACTTAGATCAGCATTATAATATCCACTACATTAAGACAATAATGAAAACAATGTACATGACAATAACTGGGACATTATTTAGTATTTATAAATGCATATTAATGATTAATAATTTTATCTGAATACAATTATAAGATAAAATATTTTTCAGAGTCCCATGGGTTTGTAGCTGTTACAACCAGCTATTCTTAAAATTCCTGTACTAGTATTTCATGGCACACATTAGCTGGTTTTCTTCAGTAAGGCTATTTTCAGTATGTTCCAATTAACCAAAGCTCTTCAAAATTTATTTTCAGGAAAATTTGCTTTTAAGGTACTATAAACATATCTTTCAATACTTGTTAAATTTTTACACATAATAAGTACATTGATAATATTTGAAATTTCCTTGCATGTTTAAAAATTGTGTATGAATTATATGTTTGGGATTAAAAAGTCATTCAAAGATGAAAAGTATCTTTGAAAGATATCTAAATTTATATCTTACCAAAATATGCAATGTAATGTGTATTTAAAAATCAAATTATATCTACATGGAAAAATCATTACTCTCACTTCATTAAGTTATATCTCATTGCTAGAAATTGTAAATTGGGCAAATTTGAGTCTTATTGATGATATTTGCTCTTTAGTTCTTATGCCTCTTAGCCAAAAAGTTGCTTTCCAATTTATTGAAGTAATATAATTATTTATTTTAAAAATTTTATGAAACAACTTATATGAGCACAGCTAGAAGTTCAACTTGAGCACAAAGATTACAAAAAGAGTCTCATCATTAGCCTCTATGTTAACACAAACTGATAATTCTGTCTATCAATAACAATCTTAACTTTGATTTCCTTTATAATTTCTATATCACTGCCAAGAATAAAATAACCCTGTTGCAGGAAGTCAGGGACCCCAGATGGAGGGACTGGCTGAAGCCATGGCAGAAGAACATAAATTGCAAAGATTTCAAGGACATTTATTAGTTCCCCAAATTAATACTTTTATAACTTCTTATGTCTGTCTTTACTGCAATCTCTGAACATAAATTGTGAAGATTTCATGAACACTTATCACTTCCCCAATCAATACCCTTGCGATTTCCTATGTCTGTTTATACTTTAATCTCTTAATCCTGTCATCTTTGTAAACTGAGGAGGATGTATGTCACCTCAGGACCCTGTGATGATTGTGTTAACTGCACATATTGTTTGTAGAGCATGTATGTTTGAATAATATGAAATCTGGACACCTTGAAAATAGAACAGGATAACAGCAATGTTCAGGGAACAAGGGAGATAAGACTTTAAACTCTGACTGCTGGTGATCCTCACAGAACAGAGCCATATTTCTCTTCTTTCAAAAGCAAATAGGAGAAATATCGCTGAATTCTTTTTTCTCAGCAAGGAACACCCCTGAGAAAGAGAATGCACCCCTGAGGGTAGGTCTATGAATGACCCCTGTGGGGATGGCTGTCTTCTGCAGTCGAAGCTGAAGGGATGAAATAAGCCCTGGTCTCCTGTAGCACTTCCAGGCTTATTAGGATGAGGAAATGCCCGCCTAATAAATTTTGGTCAGACAGGTTGTCTGCTGTCAAACCCTGTCTCCTAATAAGATGTTATCAATGACAATGCGTGCCCGAACCTTCATTAGCAATTTTAATTTTGCCCCATCCTGTGGTCCTGTGATCT
>NW_012114544.1:5676505-5677221 GCF_000951035.1 Colobus angolensis palliatus | reverse complement strand
CACTAGCTCCTAAATTTTATGGACTAACTTTTTTAAGACCTAGACTTCTATGCCTCACCCCAGAAAGTTAAAAATAATAATAATAGTAATGCCCAGTCAATCACAATCAAATTGAGAAGATATATGCCTACATTTTATTTTACTCCAAAAATGCTTCAAAATAATAGAGCATGCCACTTTCAATGTACTGGTCTATGAAACTTATCTCTAAATAAGTAATTAGGACAATTATTTTTTGCCTTAGGGTAGAATAAAGTTCTAAAAACTAATGTCATTTGGGTGCTTTTTTTTTTTTTTTGGAGACAGAGTCTCACTCTGTCTTCCACATTGCAGTACAGTGTCATACAATCTCAGCTCATTGCAAATTCCGCCTCCTGGGTTCAAACAATTCTCCTGCCTCCCTCCGGAGTAGCTGGGATTACAGGCACGTGACACCACAACTGGCTAATTTTTATATTTTTAGTATAGACGGGGTTTCACCATGTTAGTCAAGCTGGTCTCAAATGCCTGACCTCATGATCCGCCCGCCTGGGCCTCCTAAATTGTGGGTGACTTTTATTAAATACATAAAAGTCATATTAAAATTAGCTGATGTAAAATTATAGATCACTTCAGTGTAATTTATATTTATTTTAATTTCCCTCTAGTAAGTGAAAATTACTGTTTTGATGTTAACTTTAATATTGCTTCAAAAATATAGAAATAATTTTCTATTT
>NW_012114544.1:5635969-5675290 GCF_000951035.1 Colobus angolensis palliatus | reverse complement strand
TTTTTTTTAGTACTTCAGCTTTTTTTCAGCTTTTATTTTAAGTTCAGGGGTACATGTGCAGGTTTGTTACATGGGTAAATGTGTGTCATGGGGGATTTGTTGTGCGAATTATTTCATCATCCAGGTATTAAGACTAGCACCCATTAGTTATTTTTCCTGATCCTCTCCCTCTTCCCACCCTACACCTTCTGATAGCCCTCAGTGTGTGTTGTTCCTCTCTGTGTGTCTGTGTGTTCTCACCGTTTAGCTCCCAGTTAATTTCATGTTGATTTCATGTCTTTGCTGTTGTGAATAGTGCTGCAAGGAACATATGTGTGCATGTGTCTTTATAACAGAATGATTTATATTCCTCTGGAGATATATCCAGTAATGGAATTGCTGCGTGAAAACAATTTAAATAGAAAATAACCTTATTGATCACTAGTGCCTTGTTTCTTTCTTTTTCAAAATGTAAGTATCAAGAGGAATTAGCAGAAAAAATTTAACTGAGTTAAGTGAGAAGAAAATACTTGCTTTATGTAACACACTTCTTTCAGTCAAGCTTTTACTATTCTTCCTAGGTTAATTAATATTTTCATTTCATTCTAATACTTCTTTATGACTCAATATATCAAGCATGCAGAATTGTGAACAATATTTGAAACACCTTTAAATCAACTTGAGACCTAAGAACTTGCAGAACAGAATGTGCTCATTTGACTTGAGAAATAATGATTATGGCTAAAAGTCAAAGAAAAGAGCTATGACTTCAGACAATAAAGCTGAGATATTACTTTGCACTTAGCGAAGAAACACTGCCAACTAGATATGTAAAAACTTAATTACAAAATGTAGACAATTCTCTATTGAACTGAACCAAATATTATGGAAAAGAGTAGTATCTTTTTTCAATGAACCTAGTATTTCTATTCACAAAATCCAAGATTCACTTAACTTTTCCTAGTTATTAAAACATATATTTTATTAATGTCTTTACATATTAATTATAAATATTATATCAAGTAGTTACCTAGAGTAGAACATGCCTTAATGTGTCAAGTCTAGGCACATAATTTGCAAAGAATATTTTGTCTTTGTTGATCCTTTCTGTTGTACACTTACATTCTTTTAATTTCTGCTCCTGTCATTGACATTTTCCATATAATTTCTTAGGATTTATCTTGCTCTTCTTTTTCTAACTTCTTGAAATAGATTTTCTCATGCAAATATGGGTGAATGCGAGACAGCAGACAGAGTAGACATTATGTACACTTTTTTCTTGTTGGAAGAACCTGAGAGGCAGCTCGGTACCAGGTATAGGCATTCTGTCACCATTTACTCTAGTATATCAAAGAAGCCTTGCAGAGCTAAATCAGACTTGAGAAAAAGTTCTAACAGGCTGAGAAACTTTTGGCTGCCTAATTGTAGAGCCAATTAGAAGATATTTTCATCTTTCTACCAATGACAACTCTGAAGAACATTTCTTAAGGATTCTGATGGAGCTCTGTGATTCACCAACCAATTCCTGATCGTGCTGTACTTGGTGCTGAAACGTTTCTCTATTTTGCCTTGCTTTTTTTCCTGCTTGGCTTAGCCTGGTCCTCATTCTTGCTCCCACATCACGTTACCCCACAATATACTTTTATCTAAACATACGCTTAGTTTCTGCTTTTTGTCTAGCCTGGGTTAGAGAGGCCTGCTTATTCTTCACAGTTATACCCAATAAGCATGATATAAGAGAGGATAATTTTAGCGTTTCTCATAAAAAAAATTCTGAAGAAATAATTAACAACTTAAATCTTATAGACAACAGATAATCCAGTAAAAACTTATCAACTTAAGATAATTGACCAAATTATATTTATATTAGGAATGCAAGTTGAGCTTTACAAAAATTAGTGAATTCACCAATATATATACAGATTCCAGGTTAAAAATTTCATCATTATTAACAGATACAGAAAATGGTAAAATTCTGTAGTCATATTTGATGAATATGTACTCTAGGAAATAAAAAAAAAACTGGCTTAATCTAATAAAAGATAAAATATACTCTTATAGTAATATATTTATCTCAATATAGTTGAATAATAAATATTATCATGTTGGCATAGTATTTATTCTTGCTTTTCTCTTTTATATATATCCAGAAGAATATAGTTTTTTTGTTTGTTTTTGAGATAAAATTTCACTCTTGTTGTCCATGCTAGAGTGTAATGGCGTAATTTCAGCTCCATGCAACCTTCACTTCCCAGGTTCAAGCACTTCTCCTGTCTCAGCCTCCGGAGTAGCTGGGATTACAGCTACCTGCCACAACACCCAGCTAATTTTTGTATTTTTAGTAGAGACAGAGTTTCACCACATTAGCCAGGCTGGTCACGAACTCCTGACATCAGATGATCTACCCGCCTCAGCCTCCCAAAGTGCTGAGATTACACAATAAATTTATAATATATTCTACATATGAGATATATATATATACATAGATATATATCGTGTGTGTGTGTGTGTGTGTGATATAAGATCTAAATATATGGGAACAAATGACAAAAATCATATCCATGGATAAGAAGATTCAATAAGTCAATAGTGCAACAGAGATATCTCAAATTTATCTATAGATTTCAAAGATATCTCAATCAAAATCCCATCAGAATTTTTGTGGAAATTATGAATCTAATTCTAAAATATATGCAGAAATATATGTAAATAAGAATAGTCAGGATAAACTTGATGAAAATATAAATTTGAAGAAATGTATGGAATTTATAACCATATTTATTAAAAATATATAATAAATAGAGACACATATATTGATGTGAGGAAAAACAACAAAACAGTATAATAGAATACAAAGGTGGAAAAAAGTCTATGCATGTATAGAACTTGAGTCATGATAAAATGCATTTTAGAGAACTTGAGAAAAAAATTCTTTGATAAATGGCACTGTTGTATTTGTATGTTTATATAGTAGAAGGAATATTTCTCCAAGTCCTTATTATAGAGAAATATAAATTCCAGTTGACTATAGACCTATCTAATAAAAAATAATAGGTCATTAGAGAATTATATAGAATAATTAAAACATGAATTAATGTGTATGTTTTTTGAATAAAAAGAAAAGACATTAAATGTAAAGGAGAAATGAATTTTACTAAGAAAAACATGTCAAATTTGGATAACAAACACTTAAATCAAAGAACTTCTGTTTCAAAACACACCAGAGAGACAGTGAAAAATCAAATCAAAACTGGAAGAAAATATCTGCAATAAATATCACCGAAAAGCACTAATATTCAAAATGTACAGAGTTCCTTTGTAATTAAAACTTTAAAAAAGAACAGCCTGAAAGAAAACAATATGAGCTAAAGCTTGAACTCTCACTTCAAAAAAAAAAAAAGGGAATCTAAATGGTCAATGAACATATGACAAAGCTATAAAACACACACATACACACGCACACACACAAGGATAGGTATGGAAGGTAATATATATGTTAATTCGCTTGATTTGGCCATTCCACAACATGTACATATTTCAAAACACTATGTTGTGCATGACAAATATATACAACTTTAATTTATCAATTAAAAGTAATGACTAAATTAAAATTTTGTTTAATGCATTGATAAAATCAGCTTAAGAAAAAAGAAAAATAAACAAAACAAAGAATTATTATCCAGAACACATTAAATATGACTATGATCAGAAAGCTATATGGGTTTTAGTGAAATACAAGCCTTTGATATTTCTACAAATTATGTAATACACATGATAAATATAATTTTAACAATATTTTCTTCCAGTTATTTACACACAAACTAATTTACAGGAGCATAGAATGACACAGAAAATTCTGTTTACATCACTTAATAACCCAGCACTGTAGTCTTTCATTACAGTTTTTTATTTGTTTGTCTTTCTATTTTCAGAGGTACTAAAGGCTCCATTAATACTTTAATTTCAACTGTGTATGGAATTTAATTTATATGTCATGTTATTAATATTAAAATGCATATGTTTCTTCTGCTAATACTTAAGCATCCCAAGCATAACAACATCATTAAGTATAGTAATTAAATATATTATTTTTAATATTTTTATAATGGTAGAATATTTAAAAGTTTATTTTTTTTTCCCCCAGGAGTCCAGAATAATGTAGAGTTTACATGGTTTATAATCATATCAACACTGTGCTGCCCTTTATATGTTAACTCCCAGGAAAATCAAGTAGCTTAATTTCTGGCCTTTATGGGACAGTACTCCTTGGAGATAGGCAAAGCATAATTTTTGCATATACATGTAAGGGCCTTGTCTGCTGCTTTGCTTCCTTAAGAGATTACAGTTGCCTACATCCTGAGAAAACACTGAAGCCCTCCAATTGCAAAGTCATGTATTATCTGTGCCCAACAATTTTGGAATGGCAGCATCCTCAAATAATCATGTCTGTTCCCTATTAGAAAATAAGGATATAAATATCCAGAACATTTCATCCCAACCATCTCCTTTAGGTAGAACTGTAAAGCACAATGACTTCCTGATTTCCTCTGTTAAACCCCTCATTCAACAACCTCTTCTCTCTTCATGCCACTGCCAGCCATGCCTTTCTAACTGAACATTCTTGCTATGATTTAGGATCTGCCTGCAGCCTCTTGACATTCCTGTCCCCATGTAGGTGGTCAGAGTCCTGTCTTCACTGAAACTTTTTTGGAAGATACTCCATGATCCATTACGCAACTTAATTCTTAATTATCCACCAAGTTTCACTCCCTCTTGCCACCCTGCTTCATGCCCTTAAGGCCAGGTTCTTTGGTATGTTTCCAATAATTCACTGAGTAACTTGAGCACAATAAAGTTAAGTATCTGTTATAAGGTGGAGCAGGTATTTGGAATGAGTGAGGGTGGAGCAGGTAATCGGAATGAGTCAGGGTGGAGCAGGTAATCAGAATGAGTCAGGGTGGAGCAGGTAATAGGAAAAGGTTGCTTTACGAGGAACTTAAGTTTAAAAGTAGAAGGTAAAGAATTGAACATATTGACACATTGATTCTTTGAAGAGAAATTTAGAGCTCATATCTAACATATCTAAAACAAAGTATGTTTTATCTTTCCAAGAAAATTTGGTAGTGATCTTTTGTATATATTTTCTGCATTTGCTGTGAAGCAAAAAATATATATGTAATGTGTGTGTGTGTGTGTGTGTGTGTGTATGTGTGTAAAATGAAACCTACTGAACCAATGGAAGAAATGTCAGACCTAATAAGAGAGGATGGAAATTAAGTCTGTATAAGGCATGTAAATAGTCTTTGATCAAAAATTACCCCGTGAGGCACAACATATTGGTGTCACTTAATTTGTATGCTAAATTATTTGCTTATATGCACTGAGTAAATGATCCTTAAAAGACGTGTTTGGTATACATAGAATATTCATTGATTGACTTGGCTTCTAGCTCTGCCTCTGCTATTAAGAAGCTATTTTGTATTAGAAATATCCTATAACTTTTTTGGGACTTAGTTTTCACATCTGGAAAAGGAAGGGCACCAGTTAAATAATTCCAAAAGCTCTTTCTGTATCAACTACTTTATAATTAATTTCAATATTAAAAAAAGATACTGAAATACGTGTGACAGATAATTCAGGCAATAATCTGTGTATACCTAGAAATAGCGAAGGAGTTAAAAAAGTAGAATCAGCTTCAAATTATAGCAGAGTTGGCTTCAAATAACAGTTCTATCACTTGCGGTCAGGAGTTTGAGACCAGCCTGACCAGGATGGTGAAACACAGTCTCTACTAAAAATACAAAAATTGGCCTTGACGTGGTGGTGGGTGCCTGTAGTACCAGTCACACCACTGCACTCCCTTCCTGGGGGACAGAGTGAGACTCTGTCTCAAAAATAAATGAATAAATAAAGAAACAAATACTCCTATCAATACACACAGCATCATGTGGAAGTCACATAAACTTCCAGGGATTCATTTTCTTGTTATTTATTTATTTATTAAGACAGGGTCTGACTCTGTCACCTGGACTAGAGTGCAATGGTGTGATCTTGGCTTACTGCAGCCTCAAACTCCTGGCCTCAAGCAATACTCTCGCCTTAGCCTCCCAAGTAGCTAGGACTAAAGGCGTGCATCACCATGCCCAGTTACTTTTTAAAATTATTTAGAGAGATGGGTTTGTGCTATGTTGCCCAGGCTGGCCTGGAACTCCAGGCCTCAAGTAATCCTCCAACCTTGCCCTCTGGAAGTGCTGGGATTACAGGCATGAGTTACTGCACTCAGCCTTTCTTATTCTTTAAATTGACAAATTAACATGTAAACTGAAAGTTCTAAGAAGAAAATAAGTTAAATGTATGTAGAACAACTCAGTGTATTGGTCCATAGTAACTTTTTGGTCCCTTTTAAACATTAATGGCTGTTCCTATTCAGTTTCAAAATAGATCTAGATTATCTGAGTGCTACAGTTAAATAGTGTAGTGACAGTGTGACAAGATACATATTTAATCTCTCACATGTGGCTTTCCTCCTAGACTACAGTATACTTTACTTTTTTGGAAAAATGTATGAGGATGTAATACTTTTTTGGAAAAATGTATGAGGATGTAATGAATCATATGCTGATACATTTGGTAGAATATAAATATATTTGCATTTACCGTTAATGCTTATGCACAGATTTGAGGTTATTGTCTGATTTCCTATGTTAAGTTTTATGAATTTTATCATGTTAATTATAGAAATGAGAACTGCTTTAACATAAAAGTAATTAAGATACTGTGAAGGTTACCATGTTCAATATTTTGGTTTTGCCTTCCAGAAATTAGAAACAGAATATTGTTTATAGAGGTCCTTCACTCCTAAAATTGCATTCTTGCATTTATATTGGCCTTCAGGGAAAATGCAAGCACATTGATTTAACTTGGTTGGAGAGGACACAACATTTTTAAATGTAATTTTTGTGTTGATGTAAATGTACCCAGAGGACTAAGGGTTGATCCACACTTTAAATTAATTTGAATAAGCAAGATCCAAATTCTAAATACTTCTATGATTACCCATGGGAAAAACCTTATTTAGTATGGGTTTGAAAATGCGCATCTTAAAACGTTTTAAACAATCACTGCTAAAAATAAAGCATTCTAAATTATTCTCATTATTGCAGTAACCTATAGAGTATATCAAACTTTCCAGATTTTAAATAAATTTGACAATAGCTTATTTGAAATGTATATATTAGTAAATTATTAAATAAGATTAACATGATTAACCTTGCAGTATTGCAAGATTATCATGATTAACCCTGCGAGAGCTCCTCTGAAATACTTAAATAGGTAGGGTATTAAAGGCAATTCAACAGTAATGGTGATGAATAAAAGACTTGGGTTTAAGAAATTATCTTTAATCCTTGAATTGATTTAGCAAAAGTGTTCTGTCTCTGAGAAAATAGAGCAAGCAGAAAGTTAGTATCTATTGTTTAGTATAGAAAGATATACGAAAGCAATTATCCATACTGGATTCTTTGAACTACATTATTTTTAGTCAATTTTGGCCTAAACATATAACTTTTTAAGGTCAAACTCCATTTATTTATTTAGACTGATATAGTAAAGCCTTCTTCTCTTATTTTAATTATAGCAAATTATATATAGCCATAAATCAAGAACACTTTTGGTTATTTTGGTTTATACTTAGGAGATTGGGAGATTTTCATGGTCTACATAATTTTAAATAAGAACTGTGCCCTTAGTTGTGATCTTCTTCTATTTCATCATCACCAGCATTAAAATTAATTTTAACATTATTTGTTATGTATCATTACACATAGAATACTCTGTTGACAGAATAAAATTATCAGGAGCTTATATCTGCTGCAGGACTAATGAAGATATAACTCTGCAGGACACAGAAAACTATCAGTGGATTTCACAATATACACAACAAATGATAGACAAGGACTTTTATAGAAGTAAAGGGAATATTTAAGCTTGATCCACCACTGCTACCTAAAAAGAAAATGTCAATATATGATATTCAGCTACACATAGATTTGTGATAACTTGCATTTATCATTATTGCTTTGTCTTTGGATTCCTTGGCATTGTGTCCTCTTTTTCAGTGATTCACAGTGAAGCTGGTAGTATCCATGTGAGCAGTCTCAAAATTAAAAGGATGATGATGTTATATTTGAGAGTTCTTTTGTATAATCAGCAATAGACTTTTTATTATATAAAATAACACTGATATATAAATCTTGAAAATGACATCTAAATATAATCCAGGTAGACTGATGAGAAACAAATGGCAACTAATGTATTTTTCACATTGACTATCGCAGTGATTTATTATGTTGTCTAAGATGCTAAACCAACAGAAGTCTTGTTGTATTCATTCATCTCTTTTTCATGAGCCAAAATTTCCTTTTCATGAACTTGTTTACAGGAAAAAAAAATCATTATTTTTTAAAGTGCCATTTAAATCTAGTGATTTTACATTGGATGTAAAAACCCAACAAGGTTTATTTTTTCTGTTTGTTTGTTTTTGGGTTTTTTGTTTGTTGTTTGTTTGTTTGTTTTAATTTTTCAACTTCAGTAGAGAGATTACCAAACTGGAAATAAGTGTTTCTATTCAAGATTCGTTTATGTGGGAAAGAGAGAACAAAATACTGTAGCTCATGGTCTTAAGTGACAATTTTACCCTTTATGACACATAAACACAATGGAAAGGAAAAAGAGAGAAAAAAAAATGAGTGTAATATATGGAATTCCTGTATTAGGTAATTCATTCTTTTTTATATATTCTGTCTGAATTAATAAATTTTAAAAAGTATTTTGTTAGTTGAGCATACTGGTAATACCTCAACTCAATTTTCAATATTTTCCATAGGAGTACTATCAAATAATATGTAAAATGAAACCATGCTAACCACAGAACAAAGAGATTACGGCTGTAAATTTATTTCTGTGTGTCAACTTGTCTGCTTATGAAAGGAAATGAAAAGTGTTTTCATCATAGAAAAATGTAAAATGTGTTTTTGAGCTTAACTTAAGAGTTATGCATCCCAGGGAACTTTATATATATATAAATATATAATATATATATACACACATATTTTTCCCCCCCGGGAATAACTTTCAGCAAGTTGAGAAGAACTAATTATCATGGAATAACAAGACTCAAGGCTCTCCAAAGTAATATCTGCATTTGTATTTAATCTTTTAGCAAAGATCCTTGCCATCAAAAGTTTGCATCATTTGTGCATTGTTAACTACTCAGTCAAAGCAATGTGCTCAACTTGTTTGATTTTTAATATAATTTATTATATCATGACCAATGACAACATTTGTGAAATTTAAAAGCAGTTTTTCTTAGATCTCATTTCAGATTTTATAGTGATATCCTTTAATTTGGACGTGGTCTGGATAACATGAAATGTGAAAACAAATGGATGTGAATCAAAAAGAAACATACAGTATAAAAGCAAGGAAACAAAGTAAGGTAACTTGAATAAGAGTTGTGCAAAAAACCACACACACACAACACACACACACATTTTTCTGAAGGGTTTGGATAAAGAATGCATTTAAGTTTGAATCCTGAATTCTAAATTTTTTGTCTAAATGCATGTTATATTTCAGGTTTTAGCATTTTTAACTGACAACAGGAATGAAAATCCTAATTCTGGAAAATCAAAAGATTAAGATTTGACTACCATTTATGGATCGATTCTTAAATTGGTAAAATAAAGTCGAAATTTTAAAAAGATTTCAAATACAAAATGGAGTGCTCAGCTTCTTTACAAAGTGTGGCAGCAAAGGACCCAGGAAAGAAAGTTAATTTGAGTTCAGCTAGTTTACAGGTATATTTAAACATAAAATGTAAATACTTGCCTCATGTAATCTTCAGTATTTGTCTTTGAGTACATTTTTTAAAGTTCAGCATGTCTCTTACAACATTTGTGAATCAAATTTAACACATTTATCCTGCTTATCTATGTTGTACTTTTGTTGTGTTCTATAGATTAGGAAATATAATAAAACATAATAATTTATATGGAAGAGCCTCTGGTTTTGATATGCTTGCAATTGCATAGGGAAACCAAACAGCACACATAATGAAGTACAAACACATTATTTAAATCTATTTATCAGCAAAAATGATATAAGTAAATTATAAAGCTGGAATTATAACAGCTGTGATTACAACTGCATGACTATGTAGAGAGAGAATGCATCAATCAATCTGATAGTTTATTAATATGCAATGGGATAATTGGTGAAGACATTTCCTAAACACAGTAAGTTTGTAATATGAAACATTTATTGATTCATAAAAAGAGAATTGATAGAATGAAAAGTGTATTTTAGGCTTAGAGTGAGATAATGGTTTGAAGAATGACTTAGTAATATTATTGCTGTGATGAAAATGTGACCTTAGACTTGTAAGAGAGAGTCAATGGAAAGTAGAAAGTAATTAGTGCATTTGTATTAACACTGGACAAACAAGTATCTCATAGGGTACATAAAAGTTTCTTATCTAAAAGTTTTTCAGTTTCTTTATTCATATCTTGTAATAGCTGGTGAGAATATAATTCAAGATTGACATTTAAAGAGAATTTCAGAAACACTACCTGTATAAATTGTAGTCAAAGAAAGAAAGTTTACACCAAAATCATTATAACCAAAAAGCACATAGCAGCATTTATTGACAGCGAAGGTACAAAATGATCATCAGAAGCTGCTAAAAATTTTTCATATGTCAGAACTAATTTCTCTTTCCTCTGGATATTCAAGTTTTTAAAATAACATTTATTGCTCTCAACAGAATGGTGAATATAACAATAAATGTGATATAGAGTATATATTAATACTCATATTTTTATTTGTCTTTCGTGGGTGTTCTAGGCATTACAAACTATTGTCTTAAAATTTGACTTTTTGACAAAGACAGACCAATATTCTGAGAATCTGAATCTTACCCCTAAAGTGTTTAACTAATCCATCTACAATTATGGCCAGCCTGAGTGCTTTCTTAAAAAATCAATGGAGACATTTTTATCATATCTGCAGGTACTATCTAAATGCACCACGTTAAAATTGGAAATCTAAAACTTTCTACTTCATATTCATAAAATTTTAAGTCCATTCCTGTTATTTCTATAATCTGAAACTCTTCATTTAATTTGAGAAGTTAAGGTAAACTCACAAAATAAACTATTTTCAGTTCCATGAGATGGAAGATGTGGGCAGAAAAATATGGTATTAGAAAATTACTTTTTTGTATGCAGTAAGAAGTTTCACAGTAGTTGTGAATCAGGCATTTTCTAACTCACTGCTTCATAAATACCATTTCTCTGAGATGGACCAATACATTATTTTTATCCAACATGTAATACATTTTACTTATTCACATATATTTGTTAATAAAACAGATTATTCTCCTTCAGAATTAAATTGTTACACTAAATTTATCTGTATTCTTGTACAGTAGTTCACAAACACAAAGACAATGTTAATAATGATTATATGTTTATCTGATAATTTTCTAAATATTTGTGAGTCTTGTGTTCTGATATACATTTTTATACTCTAGCAATATTTTACAAAAAATAAAACTTAAACATAGATGAAAGTAAACTTTATATTATGTATCATACTTTTATTTGATCTATTTGCTAGCTCTTTGAGGATGTATTAACTTGATGTTGCACCAGTCAAGTTATCTATTAGAGTCAGCAATGTTCACCATAAGATTTAATACAAACAGCTACACTTCTCACTTCTTTGTAGACCATGCACACTTTCAAAATCCAGATGTTTTACTTGTAGAAAAGAAACTGTTGTGATTTCTTTGAGGTTATCCTAGAATACTGGGGAAGATGAAGGCAGCCAGCCTGTTTTAGCAATAGCCTAAATGAAAAAAAACGTGATTTCAAATAGACAGAAGAATAACAGAATACTGCTCCATCACTCTTTTTGCCGAGAGCTAGAATGTTTCACTCTAGAAATATGTTGGGAAGAAACGGAAGAAGAAGATATGTATTTTTAAAAGGAATCAATGAATCAGCATTAAGATATCCAAGGTAACATATACTCCTGATTTAAGTGCTATAAGCAGTTTGATATTCTAAGTCATGCTGTGAAAAGGATTAGTAACCCCGTTTGAATAATAAGATATTCAAAACCTAACAGCTCAGGCTATGTGTATAATTTCAGAATATAAGAAAAAATCATAAATTAGACACAGGCCCATTCTTCGTATATGGAGAGAGAATAAGCAAAAGAAAAAAAAGAATTTCTAAAAACAGTTCAAGACACATGGCTAGAAGCAGACCTCTTGCATTGCTACTTAGGTATGTTCAACATAAATATGATAGACAGATAAGTAGATAAACAGACATCATTATTATCCTTCAATCTAAGATAGAACAAGGCAGCATAACATTAGGCCACCCGCCCTAGCTTTCCTACAAGACTAGATTGAAAGATGCCAATAGATTGGGGTTCATACAATTTGAGCCTCAGATGCTTTTTTCTACCCAGAAGTATGGGTCACCCGGGGGCCATTCACACCCAGTGCTGTTTTGCACGGTAGGCTGTGCTGAACATTATCAAGGCCTCAGGAGTCTCCCTCACAGCCAGAAGGAGCCCCCAACTTCAGTTTCTTGGCCAGCCTCCCACAGGTGTTTGCCCAGCTCCTCCTCATCCCAGTGACCTTGTTGGAGACTGATCTAGAGGTGGTCAATCATATGTGGATTGAAAGGAGTGGAGCCACATTTCACCAGCAGCTTGCATCCAAGAGTAGCGAACTTTCTTTCTCTCAGCTACTCCTCAAGAATATTGGGATATTGTAAGCAGCCAGGTTTGATCACCTACATTTAAGTAATTACCATGGTTATAACTACAGCTTCATTTTGCAATGAAATATTGGATCAGCTTTGGGTAGTTTAACAGCAATAACAACAACAACAACAACAACAAAAAGGAGCTGCTACTGTTTTGGTTTTTTTTGTTTGTTTGTTTGTTTGTTTTGATTTTTGTTTTTTTTACTAGAACAAAAAGGTAGAAAAATAATTCATTCCAACTAGACCATGTTAACCTAACAGGTAATTCGCACTTCAGAATACTAAAATCTGTAAATTGCATTTAATTACCAAAGGATCAAAAGCAACCTACTTAAAATAACATATTCTTTACTGATATTGTATTTAATTTTCTGACTATGTCTCTTTTTATGTGTGTCTCTCTTTTTAGTCTTCCTTTCCCTTCCTTTCTAATAGACACCAATTAGTTCTGACACATTATCAGTGATAAATAACATAATGTGTATAGAATATTGTGGTAGACTGAATAATGGCCCCCTAAAGATGTCCCATCCTCATCACCAGGACCTGTAAACATATTATCATATATGGCAAAAGGACCTTTCCAAGTGTGATTAAATTCAGTATTTTGAGATGGGAAGTTTATACTGGATTATCCAGAGAAAGCCAACATAATCCCAAGGGTCTATAAAACAGAGGAGACAGAAAGATCAGTCAGTGTGACAAGAAAAGAAAGAGGTTACAGTGATTTGAAAAAAGGATCACAGCCTCTAGAAGCTGGACAAGGCAAGGAAACATTCTCTAATAAAGCCTTTTGAAGAAATACAGCTCTGTTGGCACATTGACGTTAGGTTTTTGACCTCTTGTACTTCGAGAAAAAGAAAATATTGTGTTGTTTTAAGTGGCGGAGGGAGATCCAATTTGTTACAGCAGCAACAGACAACTACTACAAGTGTTGCCAAAGGTGATTCTGGGAAGGAGATAGGAGTCCCTTCATGGCTGAATAATTAGAGAATGCACTAGGGAGAAATTAACAACTGATTAATTTGAAAGGTTTGCAGGATTTAATTTGATATTCTGTCCTTATGACATAACCTTAGTAATCAAAGACTGATATGTGTGATACTGATTTAAAACGGTGAGTGGTCTACGTTGGCTAACAGTGAGAGAGTTCAATACATTACCAGAGTAAGTATCAGTGTCTCAACGAGTGAACAAATAAGAGTCATAGGAATGAATATACAGGAAATATAGTGGAAGGAATGAGTAGAGAGGAAATAGTAGAAGTGTGCTGAAAATAGCAATGGATACAAAATTGTGGATTTCCTTGAATATTTATACTAGGAAAGAGAATTTTTTAAAGGACAAACAGCTTTGAAGATAATAAGAGTAAGAGATGAAATCAAGACCCATTTGATTATCAAAATCCGTGTCTGGGTCTTAGTCTCCTAATGAGGAGTTTGAACTAGATATTCTGTATTATGTTATTTCATATAAAGTATACAGGTAATGAAGGTACTTTAGGCATAAAAGTGATCAAAAAGGTTTCATTCATCTAAAATTAGTGAAAGACTATGATCGAGAAATGTTTCTTAAACTTTAATGTGTGTACGGTTTACCTGGATATCTTATTAACACACAGGATCTTAATTAGTGGGTCTGGATTGTCACATTTTTTATCACATTCCTAGGTCTTCCTGAGAATTTTTTTTTTTTAATACAGATTCCCAGACTTTGACTCTGCAATGTCCATTTTATTGTCTACTGTGAGAGCACTGAGCCTGCAATTTTAGAAAGTGTTTCATAAAATTCTTACAGTCACAAGAAGTTTGAGAATCATTGCATTCAAGCAATTAATCCATATTGTGGGCCTACTAATTAATAACCAGGCAGAATGGCTTCAGTGTCATTGAAGCATTTATTATTAGCATAGATACTAGGTAGTAACTGATCAAATTTTGTGTGCTCTGAGACCATTTACTGAGCCTGCAATTTTTTGTTTTATTTCAGGTCTAAGGAGAACACTTAATTAAATCTAACAAAAAATGTGAGAGAGAAACTGTCAGGAAAAAAATAATAATAATAATAGCAAAACTGAAGCAAATAAATCTTGCTACAGTGTTTTTAAATGATTTCTTTAATTAAGATGTTAAACTTCTGGTTATGCATTCAGATTTGTGTGTACGGGACCACGTGCACGTGCATGCACACATAGGCGCACAACCTGCCAGTCTTGATGACTATTTTCAAACATTTTAAACTTAGAGGAAGAAGCAAAAATATGAAACTCTTAGTGTTTTATTTTCTTCTGCATGTAGTGCTTTAAATATTGCAGTGAGCCGAGATCCGGCCACTGCACTCCAGCCTGGGCGACAGAGCGAGACTCTGTCTCAAAAATAAAATAAAATAAAATAAAATAAAATATATATTCACACTTACTGATCAGTGTAACATAAGAAAAATACTACATTAAAAATAATCAGAATTTTAACATTCTTTGATTTAGTCTTTTATAATTATAACGGTTTTTCTTCTTTTTTTGTAAAAAAGATGTATAATATCCTGTGGTTAACACAAAATCTTCAGGAAAATGGTTATTGTTTTAAATCTCCAGGCAGCAAAGGGAGTGTTGAGTAAGTGACACACCGTTGGTTAAAAAAGGCTTTTTTCTCTTCTTGTGAATAATGGTATGTGTTGCAAGCTTAAGAGGATAAGTACTTAAAAGTGCAGTTTTATTTGTGTCCATTATTTTAAAAGTCTATCTTCTTTTCTACTGCAGGTTTAAAATGGAAACCTAAAGTGCAGTTTTGTTTGGCTTGGAATTTTTAATCCAGAAGTGGTATTTTATAGATTAATCTATACTTTTAAAATATCCTAGGACCATGTCAATGTATCTTGAGTGCTTCACTTATGTATGTATATATATATATAAAACATAAAATGTCATCCATAAGAATAGACAATTTCCTTCACTTACAGTTTGATCTACTTCCAGATACTTTAGTGTGTTATATTACCTGTCCTGCTGTCCAAGTCATATCAGAATCACAAATGGGAACACTGAGATAAATCATTTAAAGCAACATATCAAGGAATGCTTCTTCCTAGCATTAACATACCGATGATGCCAAATATTACACTAGTTAGTGATTTTTATGCAAGAAACAGCACATTTTTTCTTCACATTATTTCTGGTAACTTAGTAGAGAACAAGTATTAATACAGCTATTTTAAAGCTGGAAAATCCACACGAAAATCATTAAGTTTATCAACATCTTTAACAGGAGCAAATAAAACACCAGATACCAGATAGTATGTTAAACATCTTAAACACCAACTAGTTTGATGAACTAAATTATCCTGCCTTATAAAGAAAAAAAAGTTTATTTAGAGATATTAAAATGCACTGTAAAGTGTTCTTGGAGGAGCAGATTTACTTTTTAATAATGAGATATTACAATATAGTTTTCATGACACATTACCCTGTATAACAGATAATCATAGATTGTGACAAACATAACAACGACCTTTATATGACAATGACTTACTTAGAGTTTTTAGCAGCTTGAGAATTGTGGTAACAGAATATCTAAGAAAATGAACTAAGGGTAAAGTTGTGATTGAGAAAGCGGCAGTTGTCATTCATATTAACCAACATACAAAAATGTGGAGGTCATTTTTGGGATTTGGGCAAATGTTCATAATTTTGTCTGTATTCATAAGTGATTGTAAACTGTCTTGCTTTTCTTGGTACTTCATGGTCACAGAGTTGTCTTGTCTGATGTAAGGGTTCTGTGAAATTTTGACGTTACAGAAGAGATCACAAAAGCCTAACCGTGTCTACCAGGCGAACTTCTAACAACACCAAGCAAGGCCTCATTGATAGACCAAGCCAGAATAGTTTCTGCCAGGAACTACGTTTTTCTTTCTCATTTATTTTTAGTGATAAATTATAGGAACATTCCTGGCATATATCCTATTTGTTCACAATGTATTTTTTTTATACATCAGTGAATTTGATTCACTGCTTTTTAAACTGTCATTTATTTTTACCAAAGAGTTGGGTGATAATTGATTTTCTCAATATCCTTGTCTATTGTTTATAGCAATGTTATCCTGGCTTCCTAAAGTAAGTTGCAAAGCATTCCCTATTTTCTATTCCATTAAAGAGTTTATGTAAGTTTATATTTAATTAAATATATTTTAAAATGTGAAAGCATTCAACAGTGAATATATATGGGGTTTTGGTTTTCCAAACCAAAATATAACATTTTATATTACACATTGATTTTTCTTTTCTTTTTCTTTTTTATTTTTTTGTTTTGTTTTGTTTTGTTTTGTTTTTTGAGACACAGTCTCACTCTGTAGCCAGGCTAGAGTGCAGTGGCACGATCTTGGCTCACTGCAACCTCTTCCTCCTGGGTTCAAGCAATTCTCCTGCCTCAGTCTCTGGATTAGCTGGGATTACAGGTGCCTGCAACCACACCTGGCTAATTTTTGGTATTTTAGTAGAGACGGGGTTTCACCATGTTGCCCAGGATGATCTCAAACTCCTGAGCTCAGACAATCAGCCTGCCTCAGCCTCCCAAAGTGCTAAGATTACAGGCTCGAGCCACCATGCCCGGCCGATTTTTATTTTTATTTTCTGTAATATTTTTAACCGTTTTTGGGGTTCGTTTGTTTCTGTAATTTTTCTTTGCAAATTTATCCAGTTTTTATTTATGACAGTATTGGCAATATGTCAAATTATTGGTATAACTTTTTTTATAATATTTGCTTTCTGTTTAATATTAGTGTGGTCTGTCATTATGACTATTTTCATTTAAAAAATTGTTTTTTTTCCTTTATTTTTCTAGATTAGGTTATAAAGGGTATAGCCAATTTGCTTGCTTAGTCTAAAAGTAACCCCTCACTCACTTTGTTTCTTGCTACACATGTATGTATTACCTGTTTCCTTGAGAGTTCCAAAGACTAATCTGGAAACAATGCAAGCATTAAATGAAGATCACAGTTGCAATTTTCTCCCTTCTGAGAAGAAATTGGTGCACAGTTAATTCATAACCAGACCCCCGATGAGATGCTGCCACCTAGGTCAGCAAATGGTCCATTAGTCAGTGTAGTCACCGGAAAATAACAAGCCGACCTGCAATCTGCACCACTTCTGCACATAGTTTCCAAGGCACCTTTCCCCTTAAAATTCCTTTAGCCAGCCTGAGACTCTGAGATGGCTTTTTGAGACTTCAGTCTGGCCATCTCTAAAGTTGCTAACACACAAATAAACCTGCTTTCTTTCCATCAAGTAGTGATCAGTTGAACCTGAGTTTGGTTACAATTATCTGGCATTCAGCACAGGGTGATAGGTCTCAGGCATCCCGCCTCTCTGGTTTCAAACAGATGGAGTCATTGGCCAAGGCAGCATCAGGGCTTATTTGTTCACATTATGGGCAGAATGACAACTGCTCATGAGTGCCAGCTCCTCATGGATAGCTGACCCCACAGCTGGGATTCTAAAGACATCCTAGGACCTGCCAAGAATTCTTTATCTCAGGTATCCTCCCTTCTTTCTGCATTTGTGGCATCAGCTGCCTGCAACACTTCACTGGTGCAAGGAATATGATGATTGGGAAGCTGACGGGCTTCAGGACTGCTTAAGCAAACTAGTGTGCACACGGGACATCCTCTGTCTCTGCCATTTTGGTTTTGTGGCGTTTGGACCTATCATATGTTGTTTACAGTACCAAATGGTTTGAGACAAGATTTATTAACTTTCCAGTCTCCCTCTATGGGAATTTGTTTGGGAGTAGTCTGTTTCCTTTGATCTGTGTATTTGTGCTCCTTTGTTCCCTATCTTCAAAATGTGCAGCTCAATTTTTAGTCTACCTAAGAGCCCATTGGGCCATATCTCGACTGATTAAGAAGATTATAGCCACAAACCCATAATAAAAATAAGACTAAAACTAATTTAAGATCATTGATTTAATGAAAACAGCTAAATCCTCTGAGTTATTGACAAAAGCCCATTTGCTTAATGTTAAGGTTCTTACTTAGGTGAATATCTTATCTTCACAGGCATTAAAAATGATTAAAACTTATTTTTAATATAAAATTATAAAGAGACATAAAATTATGTTTTTATTGAAAAATAGTCTAATTAGAAATTATTTAAAGGTTAATTCAAATTATGGACTTTAAAAGTTATAAAAAATAAAGGTTTAAACATTTGTGCATATAATTAGATTGGCTATAATTTTTAAATACTTATATTTATATAATCTCTTTTAATGATCGCTCCCCTATGTTAAAACAAGGTTGTCTTAAGGTATTGAGTTGCTCTTAATAAAATTATAAGTTGTTTCTATGTTTAAATCTATAAAATGTTTTATTTGCTTGAAATCTTCTCAGATTCGTATCTCAGAAGTTCAAATTTTGCTGCTTTCAGCTTTTTCTGTCTTTGAGAAGGCCTAAGATAATAACTCTGTCCTTCAACTTTTTTATTAGTCAGCTTCTGTAATTTTTTCCCCTCTGGTTCTAAGTACTGTTATGGCCTGATGCTATAATATTTTATATTAAAGTTCTAAAAAAATGGAAAAAAACACAATATTTTCTTTACTACAAATTGATTCTGTACTCTTGGCTTAATCTACATTTTTCAGTGTAATCAGAAAACTTCTTATGTAGCTACTAAGAGTCGTGTATTCTGCTATACTCATAACTGTAAACAACCTCCTTTTAAGCCCAGTGACTATAGGGAAAGAGACAGGCACATGAGATTGTCAGAGCTGGTATTGAAAGGTATTAATTAGTTCAGACCCTACATATCAAAAATGGTCAACAGACATCTAAACAGCAGATGGCTCAACATGTAGTGCTTATGGATGTCAATTTTGTAACCTTGCTTTTTGACTCTCATGTTGTCTAAAAGGTTTAAAGGATTTATGAATGCCTGCCCACTTCCATTTCTGCCTGGCCCAAAATGTTCAATTGGCTATAAGTCTTTTTGCTCTACTTCCCTTAGCCAGAGGGGCCCTACCTAGAGACAAGATTGACCTGGAGCAAGCAGCCACAACACCTTGGCAATACGGATCAAAATAAAAGCAAGGACATCAGTGTTGTCTCTGACATATTTTGACCAAAAAAGAAAGACCATAAACTAGAAAAATCATAAGCCTCTACTACCTGAATGGACCCCCCCACCCCGGCCTTGGTCAAGGAACTTACCCGCCAAGAGAAAAGAAAAAAAAAAAAAACTTAGTTCCTGGCCATGATAGGTGCATCGTGGTACAGGAGGTCAGACATGCCTCATTATACCCCCTCTTTTTTGTGGTTTAAACACAACAACCAACCAGCATTGAGGTTATAATAGAGATCATAGGACGGACAAAATAGGCTCTTTATGACAATAAGATATCAAATTATAAACAGCATCTAAGAATGCACCAGGCAAAGGTTAAGTCTCACACTCCTACACTTAAAAAGTAAACTGTGTTGGCTGGGTGCAGTGGCTCATGCCTGTAATCCCAGCACTTTGGGAGTCCGAGGCGGGCGGATCACAAGGTCAGGAGTCCCAGACCAGCCTGACTAACATGATGAAATCCCGTCTCTACTAAAACTACAAAACATTAGCCGGGTGTGGTGGCATTCTGCCTGTAATCCCAGATACTCGAAAGGCTGAGGCAGGAGAATCGCTTGAACCCAGGCGGTTGAGGTTTCAGTGAGCAGAGATCACACCATTGCACTCCAGCCTGGGTGACAGAGCAACACTCTGTCTCAAAAAAAAAAAAAAAGGAAACTGTGTTCTAATTGCCATGAGGTTTGTTTGTTTGTTTGCTTGTTTTCCCTAGCAGCTAAACAAGCACTGCTCTCAAGATAGGCAATATTAAAACAATTTATAACTTCACCAGATGCTCACTAAACTGACCCCCAGCCCCTTTCCACCAGCCATAACTACAGCTTTAGTTACACAAGAGACTGATTTCAGTAACTTTCTCCTGATAAAAGGACCACCAATCATGGGGTAGTCCTGGCCAGTTTACATAAATTGCATACTCGAGTGTCTTTGTGTCCTAAAAAGACTTTTACTAGGGTCTAATTATAATACAGTTAAATATTAAGTCTTCATCCCCCAAATAAACTGAGTTATATGTTACATACATGTTTATTCAATACATATTGCCAGGACCATTGTCATAGCTATCTGTAACTCCTCCAGGAACGTGTTGAATAAGTACTTTTAGACAACCTGTTATCATATCCCCATACAAGCTCTAAGTACAATTGGCAGTGGGGAACAAACTTCCTGACTTTCTTATTGATATAGTGGCCAGATATTTTGTAACTAACACCTCTCTATTTCTGAATTTTAAAAAATAAAAAATAAAAAAATAAAAACTATTATGGTTCTAGAAATTTCAAAGAAAAATCTGTGACTTGCCTTTTCCTGTAACCTTTAGATTGCCATTTTAGAGACCACAATCGACAGAAAACAAAACAAAACAAAACAAACAATAAACAAAACAAACAACAAAAAAAGAAACCTGAATGTTGTGTATATTCCAGAAAAAACAAAAAAACAAAACAAAACAAAAAAACTGAACGTTGTGTGTATATTCCAGATAATTCAAAAAATATCTCCTCAGCCTTCCAGGTCATGTACAAACTAATGTTAAATCTTACTCTATGATTTCAGTGAACCAACGCTTATAATGGTTTAGGTCAAGACCCTTCTGGTGGAAATAATTACTTGTAATTCTAAATATAATTGTAAAAACAGGCATACTTCTTTGCTGCAGGTTATACTGCTTGCTCTACAACACATATTGGGTTATAGGATAGCTTTTTCCAGAAACTCTTAACTCTCCATTCAGCGATGCTTCAACATATTCCCTCTGTGAGCCCAGAAACACAGGAGTATTTCCAACTCCTGTAAATAAATTCCATTCCTCAGGCCCCAAGAGACACTGTTTCAGAGCAGGAAGTACTCTGAATAAAGTTAACACCCTGATATCCCATAGAAATGGAATGAACATTGAGAGTGGGGAGCTTTTAACTAGTATTGCCAATTTGCTAGCTTAGTCTAAAAATAAATCTTCCTTTGCTTTGTTTCTTGCTATACATACATCTAACTACTTGTTTGAGTATTTCAAAGGGTTATTTTGAAACAATTTAGGCATGAAGCAGAGATCACAGTTGCAATTTTCTTCTTTCTGAGAATAAATCAGTGTACAGTTAATCCATGACATGACCCCCACTGAGATAACGTCAGTTAGACTAATGGATGATTCATTACTGGAAATATCCATTAAAAACTACAAGCAGACCTGCACCCTGCACCATACCTGCATATAACTTCCATCCAACCTTCTCCTTAAAGTCCCCTTAGCTGGCCTGAGAATTTGAGATGGCTTTTTGAAACTTGAGGCAAGCTGTCTTCCAAACTGTCAGCACTTGAATAAACCTGCTTTCCTTCCACCTACACAGTTTCATACCATTTGCTCTTCAATTTGGTTTTAAGATTTTTGTCTATGATTTCATCAAATCAAAGGCCTATTAAGATATTCCTCATAGTTTTTTATTCATGTCTTATTTGTGGGCTTCACAGAAATTACTAAGTCTGTGAATGAATATCTAATAAATTTGGGAAATTTCTTAGCAATCACTTTTTTATTACTTCTGCAATATTCTCTCCATTTATTTATCTTTAGGACTTTCATTTCATGTGTCTTATGTTTTTCCCCATTAGTGTCTAAGACTCTTTTATTATTACTTTTTAATCTCTCCTTTCTGAGTTCTTCAATTTGGCTGTTTCCTATTCACATATCTTCCTATTCATTAGTCATGTATCATGCTACTTTTTGTCTGCTATGAAAACCTAATAATGAGGTTTGTTTAATGATATATGTATATGCAAACCTCATATACATACAAATAGATAAATATATTTTACCCTAAAATATATATTCTTTGACCTGTTTTGAAATGGTTGCCACAGAGCCGGAAGACAGAAATGGGCTAAATCTGCATCTGTAGCGAATCCCCATGAATACAACCAGATCTTCCCTTTCCACACCTTTCCAGGATCTAGGAGAGACTGAGCATCTGACACATTCAAAAGTCTGAAAAGAACAAAATAAGAACCCTCTATTATCTCTGAAAACTGCTACCTTTGAAGCTTCATCTACATAACAAGGAACCTTTACTAGTCAGGCCTCTTCCTTTCCCCCTCCCAGTAACCTGTCTTGAAACTGACTTGCTCTTGGTCATCCTCTGAGCCCACATTCTTTCTATAACCTCATGATAAGTTCTGTATTTTGCTGAGAGGTTGGAGTCTTCACTCGGAAGGCTCCCAGGTATACACAGTAAATAAATTGGTATGCTTTTCCTTTTAGTCAATCTGCCTTGTGTCAGTGATTCTCAGTGAAATTTTATGGGGCCAAGAGTCAATGGCCCGCACAGTTTATATACTATATTTTTGTACAGTCATTTAGTCTCAGTATTGCTATTTGAATGGTTTTCTAAAGTTCCAATCTTCCATTAAAATTCTTCATTTTTTACTCTGTTTTCCTATTTTTGCTTCCATTTTCTTAAACTTAATATTAAGATTTTTTTTTTTTTTTTTTTTTGATAACTCCAATATTTGGATCACCTGTGGGTCTATTTTTTTCTTAATTATTAGAGATGTGGTCTATATAAATTTCGTATCTTCTGCCAACCATCAGATTTTTTTTCTTTTCTTTTCTTTTCTTTTTTTTTATTTGAGACAGAGTCTTACTCTGTTGCCCAGGCTGAAGTGCAATGGCATGATCTTGGCTCACTGCAACCTCCACCTCCTGGGTTCAAGCGATTCTCCTGCCTCAGTTTCCCAAGTAGCTGGGATTACAGGCACCCACCACCATGCCTGACAAACTTTTGTATTTTTAGTAGAGACATGATTTCACTATGTTGGCCAGGCTGATCTTGAACCCCTGACCTCAGGTGATCCACCCACCTCAGCCTCCCAAAGTGCTGGGATTAAAGGTGTGAGCTACCGCACCCAGCATCACATATTTTAAAAAATGTAGTGCTCCACTGCACTCATCCGGCTTTATACCTGACACAGTGGTCATCCTACCAGGCAGGCTGGGCTGGAAGAACAAGCTGGATAATTGTCCCGTTGTAACTGCCCAGTGGTTTCACTATGCCCACTGCCTAGACAGAGCTGATTTATCAGGGCAGGGGGATTGCAATAAAGTGTAATTCACCCGGAGTGGGGCTGTGCTGGAGACTTAGGTTGTATTATTACTCAAATCAGTCTCCCCGAGCATTTTGATCAGTTTTTAAGGATAATTTGGCAGGGAGGGGCTGGGGAAGTGGAGAGTGCTGATTGGTCGAGTGGAGATAGAATCATAGTGGAGTTGAAGTGAGGTTTTTCTTGCTGACTTCTTTTCAGGAGTGGGATCACAGAACTGGCCGAGCCAGATTTCCGATCTGGGTGGTGTCCACTGGTGCATCAGAATGCATGGTCTGCAAAATATCTAAAGCGCTAATCTTAGGCTTTACAACAGTGATGTTACTCCTGGGAGCAATTTGGGGAGGCTCAGACTCTTGCAGCAAATTATAGCCCCTAAACCATCATTTCTAATCTTTCAGCTAATTTGTTAGTCCTACAAAGGCAGCCTAGTCCCCAGAAAAGAAGGGGGTTTGTTTTGGGAAAGGGCTGTTATTGTCTTTGTTTCAAACAGTAGACTATAAACTAAGTTCTTCCCAAAGTTAGTTCGGTCTATGCCCAAGAATGATCTAGACAGCTTGGAGGTTAGAAGAAAGATGGAGTCAGTTAGGTCAGATCTCTTTCACTGTAGTAATCATCTCAGTTATAATTTTTCAGTGACAGTTTCAATGTTAAGGCTCACTCTGATAGAGACGGGAGGCAGCCAACCGTTCCCTGGCAAAACACTGCCTTCAAGTCTAAAACAGCCTGAAGGCTGAAAAACCAAACTGGCTTCCCATACGGAACCCACCCTTTCCCAACTGATTGTTTCTGAATAATGTCAACCTGTGCACTGGGAGGATGGGGTGGGGCCTGGGGAAGTTCACTGGGGAAGTTCCTGTCATTTGCAGCGTGGAGGAGCCTGGCCTCTCCTTCCAGGGTGGTAGCCTGGGATTCGATTGGTGAGGCGGAGAGCCTGTTAGCAGGACTTCATCTTCTTTTGCTGAGTTGTTTATCCTTTAATGTCCATTCTTCATCCTTCTGTGTGTCTGTGAGCTTAATCTTTCCTGGTCATGTAACAAGACCTGTTTTTTTCTGTAACAATCCTACTTCTAGTTCTCCCTGGATCTCTGGAGTTTTTCACAGACATTCTTGTGTATTCGGTAAGGGCCCCTTCATCTGGTGAATCTCCACTTTTCATTGTTATTTTATATTATTCCAGAGAATCTTTGTTCTGTTTTTCAGAAGCTTTCTCTACAGTTTCTTTCTGCTACCCAAGTAGCTCCAGTATATGTCAAACATTTGGAGGGTAAATTAATCATGAACTTGAGCTATTCAAATCTCCATCAAAACTCTATACATATCTATCTCTCTCTACAACAGCCCTCTTCCATGTTCTGAGCTTTGCAGAGGAATCTGTTACTTGCCCATGCTCAGAATTGGGAAAAATGCCTGGGAGTAAAAGTCACTTCAAAAGACAAGCTTCTTTCTGTGAGTTTCTTACTTTTCTGTAGTACTCCTCCTCTAGATCTTAAGAAACTCTTGGATCCTTTTGAAAAGGTGATTTCCATATGTCATCTGGCATTTTTAGTTTTTCAAGGTGGGAGCCTTTATCTATTACCAGATATTCCAAACAATTCAGAAATAATATATAATAATCTCTTTCTTAAAAATACAAACTATTTGACAAACTTCAATCTTCGTTAGATAGTTGACATCCCAATTTTTAACCAATTTCAGGGATTTTCACTCCCATCCTGTTTTTGATTGAAGGCAAGAGATCAGACTAGTGTAATCCAGGATTTATTGGCCATTAGTATCTCAGACACAGGAATATGTTTTCAAACACTATCATGGAGTAATTTTTCACTGAAATTTAAATAATATAAATTTGAATGAAGTCATTCCAATAAAGGCAATTCTATATTATATACTCTAAGCTATGACTGATATGAAGAAAATGTAATAATAGTGAGGATAGTGGTGATAATGACATTAATGATAAAATGTTCCAGGCATTTTGTATATTCCTATGTTTTGAATATTTTACTTATTTTTCATAGAACCTTTTCAGGCATATATGACTATTATTTACATTTTCAAGTACTAAAACTGAGATTGAGGACAGTTAATTTACTTCTCATAAGTATAGAATCATTAGCCTCTTTTAGATAGTACCCAGACAGCCTAATTCCCTACTCTTTTAACATTAGGCTGTATAATAAATAAATAAATAAAATACAAGACTAATCTCTAACCAAGGAAATTGATATTGTTTTATGTTATACATTTTCTATATTCCTAGAAGCCTTTACTAAGATGCTCCAGGTTAGCAGTTTTATTTCATCCCAAAGCATATAGATTGCTCCATTTGTGTACCATTGAGTAAAAGCTGAATTCAGAGATATTTGGTGAATGAATGAATGGTCACTTCCCCCTCAGGGATAGGGGAGTGCACATACCAAAGAAGGAGATTCATAGAGAAAGAAGTCAAATTTATTTAACAAAAAAGTCCATGAATATTTTGAAGAACATTAAAAAATCAACTATAATCTTACTAGATAATTACCAAGAATATGAAAATGTTAAATCTAAGTACTTAAAAGTCTCCAGGACACTTTTACGATTGTGTTTAACAGTATAAAAACAACCCCCACTTTGGATTTATGTTAGTCAGTATTATATCCTTTGGTTTCCTTTGGAAGATATCATAAATCATGATAGACAGTAAATCTAATATAGTCACAATTTCGAAACAATTCAAATAGTTGCAATGCAAGATCACTTTTTATGCATTTATTTGTCAAGCCAAGATTTTTTCATGAAATGCTTAACAATTACGTGACATTTGTTGCTGCATTTCTCTAAACATTGTTCAAGTTCCTACATAAAAAAGTAAGTTGCAACTGTTGCTATAGATTTTTTCTTCAAAAACTAGTAGTTACAACCTTATATTAAAAAAACACTCTGTCTTAAAATTGTTTCTTTTTACATCTTTAAAAAATCAACTCTATTAAATAACATTTTAAAAGTGCATATGAAAGTCTCAACCCAAAACGTTTGATGGGTGAAAAAAAGTTTATTTTTTTTTTTTTTTTTAAGATTTTGAAACAATGCCCAATAACCTAAATGTGGAGACTTCTCATTTTTGCCTCATCAAAAGTTCCCATTACTTTATTTTATTTACAAAGATCTGAATGAATACAAATGTTTTGTACATCTCATCCCTGATAGAAGCCAGATCTTCATTTCAGTCCCAGGACCTCAGGTCCCATTGAGAATGAAATGTGAGCACAGAAAGCTCATTCTGAACCTTATCTTGGACAGTTTTACAATTTTGCTGGTATTTTGAGTATTCTCGAGGATTATACTGAAGACAGAATTTTCTCAGATAGTTATTTGTTCTGTTTTCATCAGACACACTAATGTACAAACCAGAGCAAGCTTAGTAGTGGTTTCTTTACCAACTAGCATCTCTATGTAACACTTATAGTAATGATTTGCAGAAGTTTTTATTTGTGATAAGAAATTTAAAAAAAAAAATCTTTCTGTAGTAGACTACCTGCAGTGCTCTAGTGTTAGTTAAACTCAGTTTGCCGGATTTTGAAATAAAAAATAATCATTTATAGCCCAATCTTTTTCTTTTTCTTTAAAGCAGGGGTTCTACTGGTAATCCTTTCTAGCTATCAGCAGTAATAACAGTCAAGGAAGAAATGTTTTCTCCCAAAGAGCAAAACTTAATATTCATAACAACAACAAAGGTACAAAAGGCCACAGAAAAACCTGTAATACCGCAATATTGATGGGAGAAAAGCACATAATTGGCTCCCTTGAAAGCCTTATCAGACCACAAATATTAGCTCACATAAAATTATCCAATTAAGTCAAGATCCAGGGAGGAAAACATTTTCTCAAAGGCATTTTTTTTTGTAGTTAAAGTCAGTAAAATAATAATCTTTACTATTCTTAATATTGTATTTCATAAATCCATATAATTAGAGAATATTTGCCCTTAAACTAAAAGTATAGTTAAGTATTCTCTATACTTTTGTTTGTTAAAAAAATAGTTTACTGGTTTTCTGATGATCCTTTATATTTCTGATAATTAGCTATACAATTTTCATTTGTATTTTTTCTTTTAGCATGAATATAAGTCAAATCTGAAGGACTCAGAACATTCAGGACATACACAAATGTGATGCAAAAAAACTTATTTGTTAAAGACAATTGTTGTTAGAGCTGCTCTTTCCAGGAGTCCTATGAAAGTAAGCAAACATTTCTGTTGTAGTAAGTATCATACCATATAGAATTACTCTTTAAATATTCAGGTAAAATTACTTTTGTGCTTTTACTTGCTTTTTTACAAAAAGTAAATTTTGAATTATGGGAACACTGATTTACCTTTCAGCCTAGTAGCAGCTTCTAAATCACTTTTTTTTTTTTTTTTCTGTCTTTAAGCTGTGTACAAAAAAGCATCCTCTCTGGCAGTGAATATGAGCAGCTGGCACTAAGGTTATTAAATATGGTGTATCCTAGATGCACTTAAATTTTTGGGAATGTTATTACATGGAAAGCATATGGAAAAGATGCCAGTCCACTTAAAGTATGGAAAAAATTCATGCTCATTTATTTACATTTTATATTTCAAATGCATCTGTATTATGTGCCTACAGGTAAACTTTGCTGAAGTGAAGTTAAAAAAGAATGTCCTTTTAAAAAAAGTCCTGTATTAAATAATTAGTTTTATCCAGAATATAGATGTCTCAAAAAACTCTTTGCACAAGTATCATCCAAGAAGACAATTATTGTTCACCAAGGCTTGCAATTTTGTGAAGATCCAGAGAGTAAAGAGAAAGGTTTTCTATATACTTGTAAGAGGAAATGAACACAAGCAAAATAAATAAATAAATAAATAAATTCTTGGTATTTAAAAGTACCAAAAAAAGTAAGGTTTTTAAGTTTCTTTAGTACTAAATATAACATATTCAGCACACATATGATATGCTACTTATGTTAATTTAGTATATTTGTACCTGGACAGAGTGAGATCCAGCTGCTTGCTCTCATGGTCCAATAACAAGATTCACACAGTCTGGAAAAGAAGGGAGTTTATTTCTGCAACTGATTATAAGGAGAAGGTTGGAGTAACTCATCAGACCAATTTAAATTTACAAGTTTTTGTTCTACTGCTTGTATACATTTTAAGCTTCATGCCTACATGTAGGAGTGCACCTACAAGCAGGAGTGTTTCATTCAATCTATGTCTAATATTTAACTGGGGTCTGGGGTCTGGAAAGCTTTCTCTGGAGTCTTAGAAAGTTTCTTAATTTTAAGTGGGCCCTGGTATGAAGTGCATGTCTAAGAATATTTGTATTATTTGATCAGACTTTAGGGTCTGAGAAAACCCAAGTGAAGTCTTAGTGGGTTTGTTTTTGCATTCCGGCCCTTGTACTCAGGCACATGTTCCACCAGTTCTTTAATGTTTAACTTATGCAGTCATCAAAATTATAGCAAAGGGTTAGTGGAATTGACATAGTTACCAATGGACAAAATGATAAAGGAAATATGGTGTATGTATATACAGTTGACTACTATTTGGATATAGAAATAATGAAAACATGTCTTTTGCAGCAAAATGCACGAAACTAGAGGTGTTATGTTAAGTGAAATAACCCAGGCACACAAAGGCAAATATTGCATGTTCTTATTCAGATGTGGAAGCTAAACAATGTTGATTCCTGGAGCAGAGCAAGCTTCTCCAACCTGGGTCCTGAAGGCTGCACAGGGCCTGCAGGCTTCAGGCAGCCCAGGATGGCTTTGAATGCAGCCCTACACAAATTTGTAAACTTTCTTAAAAATTTATAAGATTTTTTTTTTTTTTCTTAGCTCATCTGCTAGCATTAGTGTATTTTATGTGTGGCCCAAGATAATTCTTTTTCTTCCATTGTGGCCCAGGGGTGCCAAAAGATTGGATATCGCTGGAGTAGAGAGTAGAATGATAGTAACAGGAGTCTGGGAAGGGTGTGGGTGGCCTTCATTGGTGGAGGTGAATGAAGAAAGATTGATATAATAGGTACAAACAAGAGTTAGATAAAATAATTAAGTTCTAATGTTCAATACCACAGTAGGGTGACTATAGTTAACAACAATGTATTGTATATAGGAGAGCACCTGAAATGTTCTCAATATGTAGAAATGCTAAATGTTCAAGGTGACAGATATCCTAGATACCCTGAATTGATCATTACACACTTTATATATGTAACAAAATACCATATGTACCTCATATACACAAATATTACGTATTAATAATGAAAATAATATAAAAATTCCTATAAAGACAAAATATGTAGCATTTAAAAATATAAAATGATAATATGTCATGAATATTCCTAAACTGAAAATAGTGCTTACTATTAAAATGCCTTTTTTAAATACTTGTAATGTAGTTAATGTTTTTAGCCATTGCACATTATCAAGAAAACAACATAAAGATACACGTAAGGAACTTGTAAAGGAAATGTATTTATGTATAAGAAATACTCTATTTTCAGACTAGGTTAATGAGGTAAATGCTATACTTTTAAGCAAGATTACATATTTATAAAATAGTTTTGTATAATATTTATTTGATTGCAATTGTTTTTTGACATTCAGAAAATAATATTTTTTATGTGTTAATTTTAACTATCTCCCTCAGTATAAAAGTATTATACTCACTGATGTCATAATATAAACTTCTACTGGTTATTAGCACAATTTTATATACTTTGTTGAAATTTCTCTTGATATGTACCACTTGTTATCAGACTTTGGAAATATCTACATATAGAGATAGTATATTTTTTCAGATAAAACTTGCTCTTATACTTAAAATATTTGCATTAAAGTATCCCTGTATGAAAAATGTGACTCTCTAAGAGTGGTACATTAAAATTACCAATGTGGAATAAATCTGTTTTGCACCACTCAATTAAGTAAGGAAAACATTTTTTAATGTATCTTTGACTTCTGATAATATGAAAAATAAATTATGGAATCCAGGGCAATGACCTTTGAGCCTTACTGATCCTCTCATAGAACAGAAAGTATAAAGAGAATGTTTCCTGCAGCACATGAATGTGTAGAGAATAAAGAATTTCTGAGACTCTGTGGTGTCTTTAAAATAGATTTTTGCTTTCCATAAGATATCATTGACAGTATTTATTGCAAAGAGTTCTTTTCTAATTATTCATAAAAAATGACTTATCACATTTCAATAATTTTATTCATTTTGTTTATATTTATGATATCATTCTTAATGGCTTTAGAAAATTAGCATATGACAAATTGTAAAGTATAGAATAATAAAACATTTGTGATGACATATTGGAAGTATTGAAGAGATATAATTAGAAGAGATGTTGTCAAATGTATTCATTTATGTTTCTGAATAACTCAGGTGAGGTTTATATTGCAGATTAAAAAACAAATACAATATTTAGATTTTTAAAGTCTCTAACTTATATAGCATTAATTATTTTAATCAATATGTGTACATTCAGGCTTAAAAACAGAAGTTGTAAGGCTAAAAAGCACAAAAGACCCAATTACAACACATACAAAGGCAGATCTAAAAATACTGTCATCTTTCAAAATCCATGAGAAATTGGTTTCAGGCTTTCCCCCACACAAGGATACCCTGGGATGCTCAAGTACCTTTTATAAAATGGAGTAGTACTTACATATAACATGCACACACTCTCCAGTATACTTTAAATCGTCTCTAGATTACTTGTATTACTTAATATAGTGCAAATATTACTTAAATAGTGATTATACTGTATTTTTATCTGTATTATTTTTATTGTTGTATTGTTATTTTTATTGTTTTCCCGAAATATTTTCAACTTGTAGTTGGTTGAATACATGGATGCAGAATACAGATACAGGGGCCAACTGTACTTCTAGGTTACTTAGAAATACAGTTAGAGAAAACTTGCTGCTCTTATACTTAAAATATTTGCATTAAAGTATCCCTATATAAAAAATGTGACTCTCTAAGAGTGGTACATTAAAATTACCAATGTGGAATAAATCTGTTTTGCACCACTCAATTAAGTAAAGAGAACACTTTTTTCATGTATCTTTGACTTCTGATAAAATGAAAAATAAATTATGGACTCAAGGGCAAGTAATGTCTAGATTACTTAGAACACCTAACACAATGCAAATACTATTGTACTTGTTGTTACACTTTGTTTTAAAATTTGTTCTTTTTTTGTTGTATTTTAAAATTATTTTTATTTTTAAATATCTCTCATATGTTGTTGGTTGAATCTGCAGATGTGGGAGCCACAAATACAGAGGGCCAACTATATATATTCCCTAGACCCCATTACTTGTTTCCCTCTTACACTGCTCAGACTCAGAGACAAAGCTGTATAACCTTATTAAATGCTGCACAGTAGAGAAAATAGTGAAGTATAAGAAATATATATGTTTAAATCTGCCTTTGGATGTGTTGTCTCTGGTCAAGACCGCATTGATAATCTCTGGGAGGTAAACCTAAGAGTAAGGTCCAGCCTCAGGGCTGTTGATTGGAGAATCCCATTATAATATCCTCAACTGTTTATCTTAGAATAGAGGTTTTACACTTGTATTTTTACTTTAAGGTATTCCATTTAGGAACATTGAATATCAGACACATCCTTAAGATCATCAACAAGGACAGAGTACTAATACAAATTGGATCAGGAGGGAAATACTGTGTTCATTTATATTGTTGAACCTTTTTAAGTTGTCTACAAAATTGCCACTCAATGTATTCAATTGCTGCTAACATTTTTGGATATAAGACCACCGACGTCTTTATGACATTGCAAATTGCTCAATAATTTATTTTGGGGAAGATGATTGAATTTTTTTTTTTTTTTTTGGTAGGAGCTCAAAGGAAAGTATTAATAAAGAACAGGACCTTCAGATTATAATATATATGAAATATAAACATTAATAGTAACAGTTGTTTATTATGCTAGTCATATCACTTTCTGGGTCACTTAATTATCCCCAAAACTCATAACAGAATTTGTATTATTTTGATTTTCATTTTAGATATAATATGTTTAATGTTGGTAAAGTTTATAAATTTCTAATAACCACATATCTAATAAACCAAAAAGGCAGGATTCAAACTCATGAAACCTGAATTAGCAAGTCACACTTTTAAATATTATATAATATGAAAATAGTAGCAGACAACTGAAGACAAAGAAATGAGACCAAATAATATTAGTAATCTGATGAAAGAAATTATTTTACAGATCATAATAATATATAAAGGTTTTTTTATACTGTCTGAAAATTATATATTTGTATCTGATACAATGAACAAACAAGGCTCATACCATGTAAACATGAGCAATTTTCTCTTTTTATTCAAGATGTATCTAGAATAGTGAAAGATTCAAGGTAGCTCACTAGAGGCATCCAACATTCACCTACTCCTCAAAGAAAAAACAAAAATAGTGACTAGATAATTATACTTCAAATAGAGTTTCAAGAAGGAACACTAGAATTCAGCAGAGAAGTGACAGAAAAGATCTCAGGCATTAAAGAGGGAAAGTGAGGTAGCTAGCCCCGAGACTCCCTAGCAAAGAGAAAAGGTAAATGAGAGAGCCTGGCAGTTCACATTCCCAGTGCAGACTCCTGCAATTCTAGTCATGAGAGAGCCCCCTAAGACTTATGGGCCCTGAAACTAGGACAGTGAAGTGATTGGGGTATACATGATGGGAATGTTTTAGAGAGGGAGCTCATGCTGAGTCCCACATGCCCCACATCTGAAGATGGGATTTTCCATAAGAAGATACAAAGAAAGTTACTACATAATGATAAAGGGAGTAAATTTACAGAATAATACAACAATTTTAGATATATATGCAATCATCACTGGAGCACCCAAACAATAATAAGGAAATATTATTAGAGTTAAAGAGAGAGATAGGACTCAATACAATAATAGCTGTAGACCTCAACACCCGACTTTCATCATTGGACAGATCTTCCAGACAGAAAATCAATAGATATTCGACTTAATCTGCACTATAGACTAAATGAACCTAACAGATATTTACAGAACATATCATCCAAGAGCTGCAGAATACACATTCTTTTCCTCAGCACATAGATTATTCTCAAGGATAGACTGTATGTTGAGTCACAAAACAAGTCTTAATACATTAAAAAAAAAAATTAAAATAATTTTAAATCTCTTCTATGAACATAATGGAATAAAACTAGAAAAAATAGCAAGAGGAATTTTGGAAACTATACTAACTAATACATGAAAATTAAATAATATGCTCGTGAATGACCATTGGATCATTGAAGACATTAATAAGGAAATCGAAAATTTTCTTGAAACAAATGAAAATGGAAATACAATATACCAAAATATATGCTATACAGCAAAAGCAACACCGAGAGGAAAGCTTACATCTATAAGTGCCTACATCAAAAAAGAGAAAACACTTTTAAAAAAAAATCTAATAATGCATCTGAAAGTACTAGAAAAGCAAGAGCAAACCAAGCCTAAACTTAAAAGAATAAAAGAAATAATAAAGATTAGAGCAGAGATAAACAAACTAAAATTAAAACAATACAAAAGATCAGTGAAAGAAAAAGTTATTTTTTTTAAAAGGTTAAACAAAATTGACAAATCTTTAGCCATGCTAACTTAGAAAAAAGAGAGAAAATCCAAATACATAAAATTGGAAGTGAAAAAAATGACACATTACAACTGAACTGCAGAAATTCAAAGTATCATTAGTGGCTACTATGAGCAACTGTATACCAATAAATTGGAAAATCTGGAAGGAATAGACAAATTCCTAAATACACACCACCCACCAACATTGAACCAGGAAGAAATCCAAAATCTGAACTGAACAATAACACATAATGTTATGCCCAGACCGCTTATTCCCCAGAGAAGACCACCAGAGTCCGGAGTCAAAGCCAAGCGGCAAGGATCTTTATTACAGGTTCAAACCTGGAACTTCCTCACTAGTCATGAGACGAGCAGGAAAGCTCCTTAACTGGGCTCCAGACAGCATTTTTATAGTCAGGGGTAAACAGGTACAGAGTCATAGGGGATTTTGTACACATCATACTTAGGATTGGCTGACATTTGAACAAGGTGATTTGGCTGATTATGATCGGTTCCCGCCATTTCTGGTATTTCGGTTACATTTTGAAACACTGATGACATTTATCAGGGGCTTGCAGGGTAGGGGTAGGGTAGGGGTAGGGTGGTTACATTTTGAAACACTGATGATGTTTATCAGGGGCTTGTTTTCCCGGTCTGCTCAACTGGTCTGTTCTGCTTTCTAGATTCCTGGAATTGTTTGCCTAAGTTAGTTCGGGAGTTGGTTTTCAACCTTGCCCTATTTCACTTTGTTGCTAGGTTTAGCAATGGGGTGGGTACACACTTTACAAAAGCCTTTGACGTGAAATATTCTGGTGGTATGCCCTTTCAATAACAGGATTGAAGCTGTAATAAAAAGTCTCCCCATATAGAAGAGCCTGGGACCTGATGGCTTTACTACTGAATTCTACCAAACTTTTAAAGAAGAATTAATACCAATACAACTCAAACTATTCTGAAAAATAAAAGAGGAGGGATATTTCCAAACTCATTCTACGAGGCCAGTATTATCCTGATACTAAAACCAGACAAAGACATATCCAAAAAGTAAATAAATAAATAAAACTGCAGGCCAGTATCTCTGATGAATATTGATGCCAAAATCCTCAAGAAAGTACTAACAAACAAAATTCAACAATACATTAGAAAGACAATTCATCATGACAAAGTAGAATTTATCCCTGGGATTCAAGGATGGTTTGACATATGCAAATCCAATCAATGTGATACATCAACAGAATGAAGGATAAAAACCATATGATCATTTCAATTGATGCCAAAAAAGCATTTGATAAAATCTGACATCTCTTCATGATAAAAGCCGTCAGAAAATTGGCATAGAAGGAACATACCTCAACATAATAAAAACCATATATGACAGACCCACAGCTAGTTTCATACTAAATAGGGAAAAACTGAAAGTCTTTCCTCTAAGATCTGGAATACAACAAGGATTCCCACTGTCACCACTGTTAAGTACTAAAAGTCCTACCTAGAGCAATCAGACAAGCAAAAGATACAAAATGTATCCTAGTTGGAAAGGAATAAATCAGATTTTCCTTGTTTGCAGATATTATGATCTTAATTTCGAAAAAGTTAAGACTTCACAAGAAAACTGAGAACTGATAAACAAATTCAGTAAAGTTGCAGAATACAATATCAACATACAAAAACCAGTAGCATTTCTATATCCTAACAGTGAATATTGTGAAAAAGAAATAAAAAAGTTATCCCCTTTATCATAACCACATGTAATATATCTAAAAATTAACCAAACAAATGAAAGATTTCTACAACAAAAACTATAAAACACTGATGAAATATATTGAAGAGGACAACAAAAACTGGAAAAATTTTCCATGTCTATTGATTAGAAGAATCAGCATTGTTAAAATGTCCAAACTCATGAAAGCAATCTACAGATTCAATGCAATCCCTAGCAAAATACCAATGATATTTTTCACAGAAGGAAACAAAAAATCCCAAAATGTATATGCAACCAATAAAGACCCATGATAGCCAAAGCTACCCTAACTGCAAAAAAAAAAAAAAAAAAAAGAATAAGGAATCACATTACCTGACTTCAAATTATACTACAGAACTATCGTAACCAAAACAGCATGCTACTGGCATAAAAACAGACACATAGATCAACATAACACAATAGAAAATGCAGAAACAAATCCACATATCTACAGCAAACTCATTTTTGATGAAAATTGCCAAGAACATACATTGGAGAAAAGAGAGTCTCTTCAACAAATGGTGCTGAGAAAGATGTATATCCGAATGCAGAAGAATTAAACTAAACCCTGTCTCTCATCAAGTACAAAAATTAAATCAAAATGGATTAAAGACTTAAGTAGAAGCTCTCAAACCATGAAAGTACTGCAGGAAAACGTTGGAGACGCTCTCCAATATATTGGTCTGGGAACAGATTTCTAGAGCAATATCCCACAAGCACAAGTGACCAAAGCAAACATAGACAAATGGTATCACATCAAGTTAAAAAGCTTTTGCACAGTAAAGGATACAGTCAACAAAGTGAAGACAACTCACAGAATGGGAGAAAATATTTCCAAATTACCCATCTGACAAGTGATTAATAACCAGAATATATAAGGAGCTCAAACAATTTTATGGGTAAAGATCTAATAATCAAAGAAATGGGCAAAATAATTGATTAGACATTTCTTGAAAGAAGACATACAAAGGGTAAACAGGCATATAAAAATGTGCTCAGCATGGCTGATCATCAGAGAAACGAAAATCAAAACTACAATGAGGTATCATCTCAGCCCAGTTAAAATAGTTTACATTCAAAAGACAGGCAATAACAAATGCAGATGAGGATGTAGAAAAAAGGGAATCCGGGGACATTGTTGTTGGGAATGTAAATTAGTACAACCACTATGGTGAACCGTTTGGAGGTTCCTAAAAAAACTAAAAATTGAGTTACTATATGATCCAGCAATCTCGCTGCTGGGTATACACCCAAAAGAAAGGAAATCATTATATCAAAGAAATTTATGCACTCCTGTGTTTGTTGCAGCACTGTTTACAATAGCTAAGATTTGGAAGCAACCTAAGTGTCCATCAACAAATGAATAGATGTAGACAATGTAGTACTTATACACAAGGGTATACTACTCAGCTGTAAAAAACAATGTGATCCTGTCATTTGCAAAAACATGGATGGAACTGGAGGTCATTATGTTAAGTGAAATAAGTAGAAAGACAGACATTACATGTTCTCATTTATTTGTGTGATCTAATAATTGAAACAATTGAACTCATGGACACAGAGGGTAAAAGGATGATTACTAGAGGCTGGGAAGGGTAGTAGTGCCTGGGGGGGTGGTAGAGATGATTAATGGGAACAAATAATACAAGAATGAATAAGACCAACTACTTGATAGCACAACAGGGTGAATATTGTCAACAACAACTTAACTGTATATTTTTAAATAACTTAAAGGTTGTGATTGGATTGTTAACAACTCAGTGGATAAATGCTTGAGCAGATGAATACTCGTTCTTCAAGATGTACTTATTTCACATTGTATGCCTATATCAAAACATTTTATATGCCTCATAAATATATACACCTACTATCTACCCACAAAAATTAAAAATAAAAAAAATAGAAAGAAAGCGAGAGAGAGGAGAGGTAAGGAGGGAGAAGAAGAAAGAGAAAAAATTACCACAAAAATGCATATTATATGAGAAGTCATCTCATATGAAAAGGCATAAATATATTAATTTTATAGAGAACTGCATATAAAATAAGTCAGTATTCAGTAAATAACATTTGTTGTTGAAATAAGACATGAAAAACATATCTTGCATGGTAAAAAATATATATTGACAAAGCAGGTATGGGCCATATAATAAAGAATTATGTATGTGATACTATCTTCAGAAGAATGGAGAACCAAAGAGAGTTTTAAATCTGGAAAGTTTCATCTTTATAGTTATATTTTTAAAAGTATCTGAGAGGATAACGCATAATGGCATTATAAGAGGTAAAACTGGGAACAGGAGAAAATGTCAAGCAGTAAACATGATATTCTAATTTTTCTAATGAAAAATGATCAGAACTAAATCAGTGGCTGTCAAAGGTTGTGAGAGAAAAAAACTCAATAAATATTGAGAAAGTAAATTTTATAGGTCTCTGAAACAAATTAGATGTTTGGTGTTAGGTTTTTAAAATGTGTTAATTATATAAATGTGTGTGTGTATATATATAGTTTTTAGGGGACACAGAAAACCACTCTTCTTATCTTTTCTTTTTTTCTGACAATGATACCAAATTTTATTTTCTAACAACAGTGCTTTAAATTATTGTTACGAATCCCCTCAATGTGTATTCCAGCAGATGCTGTCTATATCTAACTAATTCTATAAGCTCCTTTTTTGATTCCTCTGCCTGAAGATTTTGTCTCCACTGAAGCTTGATCCACCTCAATACAGTAAATTGGTGGGTAGGTGGAGTACAGAATTGTGAGAAGGAAGTAAATATCATTGGGGATCCTTATGTGAGCTGATACTCACGTTTGTTTTTAGAAGTTTCTTAGCAGGAATCAGGTCTATTTACCTCTAGCAATAACTCACTCATCAGTATATTCCTTTTTTTTTTTTTTTTTTTTTTTTTT
>NW_012114544.1:5592980-5635834 GCF_000951035.1 Colobus angolensis palliatus | reverse complement strand
GTTTCACCATGTTAGCCAGGATGGTCTCGATCTCCTGACCTCGTGATCCGCCCGTCTCAGCCTCCCAAAGTGCTGGGATTACAGGCTTCAGCCACCGCGCCCGGCCCAGTATGTTCTTTATTGGCTTTCCGTAAGCCCTGTTTCTCTCGTCTAATTTCTCATCTCTGTTTCCTGGTATCATCAACCAAATGAATTACCTGCACCCAATACCTGGTTTCAGGCCTTGTTTGGAAGAATTTCAAAATGAAGAGCAGTATCAATCGTCATTGATCTTGCTATAAATAAGAAATTCCTTAATAGGTATGAAAGTAAGGCAAGATATAAAAGTTATTAGCATTGTAAAATCGATGACTAAAATGGATTGAACTTTACAGAACTCCAGAAAAATATTTGATTTAAGTTTGGAAACCAGTTTGTGCACTAACTTGCCATCATATATTACAATTAACTATTTAAGATTAATTTTCACCATTTCTAGAAAATCATACTTTCCACAGTCCCCTTGCTTTTGAAAATTAGAAGTAATATTATGAAACAAAAAATACATTTATTAATTTCATGACTAAGATATTATATTTTAGTGGAATATTTCTTATCTAGGCACTTAAGTAATATGTCTTAACATTTTTAGCACTGCTTTTCATTTCTTTTAACCTGCTATAAGTATAGCTTGTAAAGTTATCTTACATAAAATATTATACAAAACTTATAGTAAAAGTATAACCAAGAAAATATTGATTTGACTTTAATAATGACTTATGGAATTATAATATTTTACATTTCTGAAACACATGAAAATTTGTGAACAAAGGAACTTTTATAGTCAGTCCAACGTTCCACTTAAATTTAAGTTACAATTTTTATTAAGAGCTCACTAAGAACCAAACTGGCAGAAATAAACGCTTTTCCTAAATACACCTCAATAAGCTTATAGCATATGCTAGTATTTGGAAATAGACCTCACATTCCATTTTATTCTCTGGTTGTGTACACAGTAACAATTCACTTGTAGTTCCAAAATTTATTTCCATTGAGTTTTATAATTTTTATATGTATCTTGTTTTGTATTTCTTCTTTTCTTTAATGTTCTTTTGAATAAATTTTTTTTAATGGCTTGTCATCTTGGTAGCATGAGAAATTGCTGAAACAAATGACTCCTGCTTCCATTGTAAATGAAATAAATGGGTCATTTGCAGGGTTAATATGGAATATTCATATCAACTATGTCACATGTAGCTGCTTTCCTTTGTAAATGATATACAAACTTGCCATGAAAAAGATCAACTGTGTAAATCAACTATCAAGTTTAAATTGATCAAATCCTTTTATTTTAATGGAATTTTATTGGCTGACTTTAGAAAATTTTCTCATTAAGACCATCTTTGCTCTCCTTGATTATATGACTTCAGAATGTTGGAGTTTTAAAGCTATATTTGCATAAACGTAACCATGGTGGCCTATCAAATACTTTCCAAAAATTTCTCAATAATATTGCCATTTGTTTTCTTGTCTATGGGGATGCAGCAGAGACATCATGCAGCCAATAGGAAATAATTTGTCAGCCAAACCACATTCCAACCTAATTATGCCCACCTGGTACATAGGAACGCTACACATATGCAAAGAGTGATGAAATGAATATGCTGTCTCTTTTAATGCAATCAACAGTGATGTGCAAATGTGATTCTTTGCTTGCTGTTAAGTTTTATTAAACGCAATGGAAAAAAATGAAAACAAAGTTTCCAAGTGTCATAAAAAAAGATTAAAGCACAAAATACAGCAAATCCTTTATAAAATCCATGAAACATTCTAAATCTAGAAAAATTCATCTTTGGTTATGGAAAGAAACAATGCTAAATTGTCTCAAAAGGAAGTTTACAATTTTCTAACATGATACATGGTAATACATTGAAGAAATTTTTTTTTTTAAGCTGCTTGCTTCTAATGTTATTTGCTTGATGAATAAAAAGTCCATTATTTTTCATCAGTATGCTGGATGTCAATTCTACTTTTTGCCTCGTATGTTATTTCACCTGAAAGCTGTTAAATGGCGCACAGACATCTGTGTTGTCCTGCCGATCGAGAGTCCAAGTGGTCTGGCAGGCATTCAAAATGATTAGCAATAGAAAACCTCATTTGGAAAAGAGAAACATTCATGGAGACTTGAGTTCAGTGACTTTCTTTTGTGTCTAAACTGCAGGACTAAGAAGTTTTCATTTTTAAATATTAAAAACACACATCTTGAGAGTATGTGTTGATAGTGTTGATGCTTTTGTTAATGAATAACAGCTTTTTGTTTGTGTTCTCTCTAAAATGTTGGCATCCAAAGAACTTTGCAATATGCCCACTACATTGCTTTCCAATTTTTCCCCCAGGCACCCATACATTTTATATCACTAAATAATTTTGTTATTTACTCAACATTTTTAAAGCTTATCTTAAAAGTTCTAAGCATTTTAATGTTCAAGCATTTGTTTTTTCTTCTATTTTTATGCCCAGAGTTCATCACGACTCCTAGTGTCAGAATTCTCCCCAAGCTTGGTAAGATTTACATATTTAAGTTCTGATTACACTCTGCAGTTTTGGTCTAACTCTAAAAGTCTTCTCAGATTTCATTATGTGATGTTCATTGATTCAATTATTCTCCATTAATGTATGTAATCTTTAAGTGCATATTTGTGGGGGCATAATTCATTTAATGGTTTTCTGGCAAGATACATGTTTTCCAAAACATTCAGCACCACTCTCTGTAAGACGATAATGCATACCAATCATTCATCTCAAGCATCATCAAGTGATTTGCTTTGTTCAGTGACATATGACATTCGTTTATCACTTCTGAACAGAAATCTGAAGAGTCAGTTTATCGTGGAAATGTTTTCTTTCTGCTCTGCCTTGATGACAGAAGAAATATTCTAAAAAGAGACTGTTGCATTGACTTGGGTCCTTCAGAAAACACAATAAATAATAAAACCATAGCCAAATCACTATAGATATATACAGTAAATCAGAACAAATCTTCATCATAAGCCACTGAAATTTAGGTTTGTTTCATATAGCTCGTTAATGTGGCCTATTCTGACAGAAACAGAAATCGCTATTTGAAGAGTTATAAGATCTCAGGGGAGGGACTCTCCTTTGGCAAACAGGGTGATATAGCAGAAAGCACTTGTATCCAAATCCTGTCTCTACTTTTTAAAAATATGTGTTCTTTTGCAAATTAATTGATTCCATGGGCCGCAGGTTTTATATCTGAGTAAAGTTTACAACAGTAAATATCTCTGTGGTCCTGGAAAAAAAATGATTTCACTCCCAGCGAGAATGATAATCATTTTAATACGTAGTTACACAATCATTTTAGCTGCTAGAAACTTTGTACACATGGTCTAGTGTGTTGTACGCTAGTTCAGAGAGAAAATTGTAGAAAGATTCTTCCTTCCTTATTTATATTATCTGTCCTGTATAGTTCATGAAATGGATGGCCTGTGTTGAAAAATCCTGGCTATTACTTTCACAAAGTGTTATACCTATGACATCACACAACTTACGAGATTTTCACAATAGAATCTTAGAACAAGGGATATAAAGACTAATTGAATTCGGTTATAGTGACAAGCTCATTAGTACCTAGCAATATTACCTACAAGAGCAAAAATGGAACAATGCAAAATAGAATTCTGTGAGCAAAACTTTCTTCTTGAAAAGAAAGAAGTACACTGCTTAAGCAAAATATGATAGTAATCTATCTGTCTATTTGAGATTGCTTCTTTGATATATATGATTTCAGTTTAAATTTTTTTTCAGAGATATTGTTATCTGGTCTTTCTCATGGCATTTGTCAAAAAAGTGTCTGAAAATCAGAGCCAATAATAGCCAGGCAGGATATATATATATATATAAAATAAAGAAAAAGTATGGTAAATTGGAGAATTCAAACACCAGCTCAGTGAGATTCCAGTTATTTAGTTCCAAAAAGTTTTTCTTGTTTAATTTTTATAGAAATGAAGAAATAAGGATTCAGTGTCCCAGTTACATTAGTTCATTTTCATACTGCTATAAAGAACTACTTCAGACTGGGTCATTTATAAAGGAAATAAGTTAATTGACTCACAGTTTAGCATCACTAGGGAGGCCTCAGGAAACTTATAATCATTGCAGAATGCAAAGGAGAAGCAAAATACCTTCTTCACAAGGTGGCAGGAAGGAGAAGTGCTGAGCAAAGGGGAAAGAGCCCCTTATAAAACCATCAGAACTTGTGAGAACTCACTATCATGAAAACAGCATGGAGGACACTGCACCCCATGATTCAATTACCTACATCTCGTTTCTCTCGACAGGTGGGGATTATGGGGATTACAATTCAAGATTGTATCACCAGATATTCCCCTTTTTATTGAAGTAATGAAACGATATATATTCATATGGAATCTTTTAATTTTAAATTTTGCCAAGTACTTAAAACTTTTTGTAAGACGTATTTCAGCTGTGCGTAAGCTAAACAAAAAAACAGATACAGTTTCCAAATGCAGTTTATAATCATGAGTTTATGGATTTATAATTACAAGTATATGGAATTATATGGAAGCAGTTAACACTAGAAAAAATAATTATTTCCTGGTACAACTTTCATTGGATTAAGAAAGCCCTCACTGATATACATTTAAAAGATAGAGGTCTGAGGTCACTTTCCAGTATGTAACAAATTTATTTTTTATGCTTTACAAGTAGAATACGTATTAAAATACAGCTGTTTGAGAAGGCATTTCTCTACTGGCTGCTGCTTCACTCTTTGATCTTACCATGTCTTACTCTTCTCCCTTCATATTTAGTTTTTTTCTGTTGTTTAAAAACATCAAATTTTCCTGCTAGAGACTTTGCCAATTATTTTTCTGGTGCAGCACTTCTCCCAGAGCTTCAAGTGACTGATTACTGCTCATCATTTAGGTTACAACTGTTCAAACATATCTTACCTGATCATTCTTATCTAAATTAACACTGTCACATTGACTAGTTTTTTGTTTGTTTTGTTTTCATCCTTTCTTATTATGTCATTATTTGGTCTTACTTTGCCTTTTATTTTTTTTTCTTTTCAGTCTCTATACATGCACTTAAGCTTGTGATACAAAGGAGGTTTTCTAATATACACAACCTATTCTCAGATAGAAGACAGTTTGAGGGTGTGTGTGTATTATTTAAGCATTGAATAAGATCTGTTTTGGGTTAATATGTCCTTCCATGTCAATGTCATGATTAAATATGCAACATCCAGCAATCAGTCTGAATTTCCTCACTCATGAATTAAAACCTGTTGAAAAACTATAGTTTCTGCTATTTTATTATGTTTCTTGATCACTTTTTCTCTACTTGATATGTAGAATGTATTTAATTTGAAGAATGTTTTAGATACTGATACTTGACATTGGGGGAACCTATGGGTTACTAAGAATAACAAAACATAAGAATCCATCTGACAATATTTTACTATTTAAGATTGAGAACAATTTGTCTCACTATTTCAGAATATTTGTCATTTGGCTCTACAACTTTGACAACTATATTATAGTCATTCAAGTAAATGATGATGATGATGATGATGATGATGTTTTGACTTACTCCAGAGTTTCTGATAAAATTGGCCAGGAGTAGAGTTAGCCGCCTGTAGTACTTATAAAAGTTCACTCATGTAACTGTAGTGAAAACCTGGGAACATGAGAACAACTTGCTTATTAGAAGACAAGTTGAGGCCACTGTCAATAAGTCTAACCAGTGAGGGTAGACAATGTTAATTCTTTTGATATTATTAAAATTAAGATCATTAGAAGGAGGTAGCATAATATTGCAAAATATTTCAGGAATATATGGATTTTTTGAGCCTTAAACATTTTTAAAAATAAAACTGCTCATTTGAACTAGAAACTTCCTTTCTGTTTGTGATGCTATCAGGCATCACATAACAAACAAACTCCAAGCTTTCACTAAGTCAGATAATTCTTTATCTTCTTTATGATTTTTAACATACTATGTCTAAAAGCAGCTCAAATGCCTTTCAGGTTGTAATGTTTCTCCGCACTTTGCTTCTAGTTAATAGGAATGGTGTATCTAATTTTACATATAGGTTAAAGTATGATGTTTATGATAACACAAAAATTTAATTTTGCCTTAATTTAGTTCTAGCCCTTACGTGTTAGTAGTCTATCTTATTTTAGCATTTTTCAAAACTAATAAAGATATGTCAGTTCATGCTTAATTATTTGTAATATAAATATCTACATCCACATATATTTAAGAAATTTCCACCTCAGTTGAAAAGTTAAAAAAAGTTTTCTTTTTCATCTTAAAATAAAATTTTCTACTGTTTCACAAAAGAAAAAAAAAGTCATTAATTTAAAAAAACCCTCTAAGCAAAGGCACACAATACATAATGCATTCAATACAACATGCAGTAAAATTTACCCAATATATAAGGGAATACCAAAGTGGTAGAAACTGTTTATTAGTACTTATACAAACTTCTTAATCCCTCACAATATTAGACATCATGATTGTGGTTTCTTATTATAACATAATGAAACATCTTTTTTTTTTCAAAGATGTAAGAGAAAAACATGGAACAACATAAAAGTTATTAAAGCTACTCTGAATAAAATAGAAATGACTGAAAACTGGAATATAAAACCAAAGAAACAATATTTTTCCTTCTCAATCATAATAAAAACTAGGCATCCATCAACCAAGAGGAAAGGTCTTTTCATTAATTCTTTGAACAAATGTTTCATGCATATCTGCTATATATGAAATAGATGTATAACACCCTTCTTGACTATCAGTAGCTAACAATAGAAAGCTAAAACATAAATATCAATTATTAAAATGCAAAGTAGTGCAAGCCATAAAATTGGTACTAGGGGAGTGCTATTAAAGTCTGGAGGTGGAAGAGATGTTTTGCAATTAAGGTAATCAGAAAACAATTAAGAGAAAGGAATCTTTGAGATTGTTATTATAGTAAATTAAGCAAGGAAAACAACATGAGTTGTATTCTAGACATATTCCACCTATAGTTATGCAAAACTGTAATTCCTATTCAAGGGAATGTCGGCTCCCTACTGGGATAGAATTAAGATCAATGTGAGCACCAGAAAATATGTGTTGAATGAATTGACTAAATCAATTAATCTGAAAAGGTAAACTGGAGTCAATCTGCAGAGTCATTTAAAGACAGGCCTAAATATATTAACTTTTTTCTATAAAGTATTTTAAGTGTTCCAAATAAGAAAATATCTCAATCACACAAATGATTTAGGCGAATTGGACTGACCATAATATAAAAGATAACTTAAAGGAAGATGTTGCAAGTAAAGGAAACAGATGAAGAATGTAATAGAAATCACCTTTGTATGATAAAGTGTACACAGAGTTTGCAGAAGGTAGAGAGAACTATAGGAATTTGTTTTTCTTCTTTTCATAAAATGACAAATAGATTCTACAGCAACAAAATAGTTCTAGTATTATTATGGATAATCCAATAGACAAGAAATAGAAAGAAAGGCTACTGCATCCATTAAAAAGTTAAACACGATTATTTGCTTCAATTGCTCCCTCATTTATAATACCCATTTAATGACTATCTAGGGAGAAGGAAAATAACATAACAACTTATTGATAGAGAAATAACAGAATTAATAACACTAAGAAAATACATTGACAAAGTACAGATAAAGAAATAAGGCTTAAGAAACATTTATCAAGATATTCCTCAGGAACTAATCTCAATTTTTTTTCTACTATCAAAATATCGATTACTATGGAAGGTAGCCAGACTAACAAAACCTATTAGCCTGAATATTTATTTTCACAAACATCATATAATCTTCAGAACTTAATGAACAAAGATGCATCTTGACACCAATTCCATTTTGTTATCCAATTGTCTGACAAAAGCCCATATTGTCTAATTGCTGGATTTACTGTGTACCATATGTATTTTGGCTCCCTTCATTGCGGAAAACTATGAAACTCAGACCTCATTGACAAGGAATATAATTTTTCTGGGTTGCTAGGAGCCAAACAAGTTTTAAATTTCTTCAACATTCTCATCCTAAAAGAATGATAATCAAGAGCCTTATTACAAAGCATTGAAGAGGAAAGGCAGCATTTAGCCTTTAGAAAAGGGAATAATTAAAGTCCTATATGAAGAATTTGTGGAAACGACAAGTCTCTGCTACCTTCTCTTTATGAGAAGCACCTTGGGAGCCAAGGGCTTTAGAACCCTGATGTTGGCATAGTTTAGTGTAGGTGAAAATTTCTGTGATGTCCTGCATAAAGAGGAAGGTGATTGGAGCAATTTATCACCAAGAAATAGATTTGAGTTTTCTAAAAAACTGTGGTGCATTCATTTCCATATACATGGACATCCAAGTGGTTTACGTTTTTTTGCCTGCATTTGAAATCATTCAACATATCTTTACATAGTATGAGAATATGTCTGTATGACAGATTTCTATGTGTAGTATTGCTTAAAATCCTTTTCCAAAAATCTGTGGCAAACACCAACAATGATATATGCAAGCTTGCCTATACCCCCTATCATTGGCAGTGGTCCTAATAGAATCTAATTGTCCTAATATTTTTAGGTTTGTCTAAGTGATCAATAAGAATATATATTACTGTTTCTATTTTCATTTTATACCCATCATTGAAGTTATTTTTCATATGCATATTAATATTTGGGATTTTTCTTGTTAGTGATTTATCTGCTTATGTTTTTGTTACTCAATTGGCTATTTGTCTTTTCTTGATTATTCTGAATATATTTAAACACCAGGAAGATAAACTCTTTATCAGATACACCTTTAACAAAGATTTATTTGACACTTTTTTGAACCAGTATGAAATAACTTATTTTGAATAATGGAATAAGACAGTGGTTTTCAATAAGGGATGATTATCTCACCAGTTCTAGTGACATTTGGCAATGTCTGGAAACATGTTTATTCATGACACTGGTAAATGAGGTGTGCTATAGATATCTAGATATGGAAGCCAGAGATCCTGCTAAACAAAAACAAGATATTCCCTCTCACGACAATTATTTGACCCAAATTGCCAAGGATGAGAATCCCTGGATTAAAAATTTACACAAAATTTAAACACAGTGAATGAATGTGGACTCTTGGTTGCATAAAAAGGAAAGTAGAGATATAGAGGGAAGACAATAAAAATCCTGTTAAGCAAATGTGTTATAGTTTCAGTTCAAATTATATTTTAATTGGCCTTGAATGTTTTGCTTTAGTTATGTTTTTGTCTATTCCTATGTCAATATATTACTAATGTAATCAGAATAGCTTTATAAGTCATTGTTATATATTGCAAGATAAATTCCCATTAATACTCTTTTTTTTATTCTATGGAACTTGTTTTGTATATACACCTTAACATTATTTTCTTTATATTCAAATGTAATCTAAACCATACAAAATTACTTGAGAATTGACATTTATACATTCAACATGTCAAAATGTATATGTTTATCACCTGAATTCTTAATGACCATATTCTTAGACATGTTTTTATGTTATTACATTTAAATTGTTGTATACATTTTAATATAATTTTATAATTTCACTATATCATTCCCAGATATTGCTATCAAATTTATTTCTAAACATGTGCACAGCTTTTCCTGCTATTATAACATGATTTATCTCTATAACTTCCTAGGTACTTATTGATAAAGTAAGCAAATGATGTAGCAATTTTCATGCATCTGGATGACTTAAAAATTATCTGATTAATGTTAAATTATTTTATTGTCTTCCAGCATGGTTGCGACCTCCAAAACTATGTCAATTAATAATGCTGAGAGTTCTAGCACTCTCAAGTTCTGTGTGTAAAGCACATGCATAATGTTCATTTCCTAAATTAGAAAAATATTATCTCTGGATATTTGGAAATTAGTAGTAATAAATACATGTAGTTTTATTTTATTCCCATTTTATTTGCAGTTTCAAAAAGGAAGGCTGTGAATTTTAGTAAATGACATTCATCTAACAATATGAACACTTTTTTCATTAATTTATTGATAGTAATACATTTCTTAATATAGATTTATTCTTGAACTTTTTGGAAAACATTTGTAGCAATGTATTTTTCTCTTGATTTATTGTTGAGGTCTCTTAATTAGTGTTCAGAATAACTTTTGCATATATGTTCACAATAAGATTAATCTATAACTTTCTGTGTATTATACATCAGATTTTGACATTCAAGTTGTTAACTTCAGACATTGATTTTAGCTGAATGCTATTTATTTTTCTGTTGTCTAGATAATTTAAATATCATTATACTTAATTATTTAAATTTTAAATATGATACATCAGATCTTAATGGCATTTTCTTTTTTGTTTTTCTTTTCTTTTTTTTTTTTTTTTTGAGATGGAGTCTTGCTCTGTTGCCCAGGCTGGAGTGCAGTGGTGCAATCTCGGCTCACTGCAAGCTCCGCCTCCTGGGTTCACGCCATTCTACTGCCTCAGCCTCCGAGTAGCTGGGACTACAGGCACGCACCACCACGCCCCGCTAATTTTTTGTGTATTTAGTGGAGACAGGATTTCACCGTGTTAGCCAGGATGGTCTCGATTTCCTTATCTCGTGATCCGCCCGCCTCGGCCTCCCAAAGTGCTGGGATTAAAAGCGTGAGCCACCGCGTCCGGCCCTTGATGGCATTTTCAATGGAGATTTTAACTTTTCTAATTGATTCTGTGATTTTTTTTCTGTAAAATTTCCACTTTTTGGATCACTCAGTAAATTATATTTTTGAGTCACTTACTTCCTCTGACTTTAAAAATCATGTTGGTGTATCATGTATCTTTTTTTTTAGTACTCAGAACAATTATTTACTGCTGAATAAAAAATAATTACAAAAACACCTATGACTATTGAATTCCCTGTGTTAAATGAATAACTGAGGAATAAGCCACAAAACAAGAGAAGTCCACAATTTGGAAATTCTTGACATGCTACAAGGCCCTAATTTCTATTATTTCTGTTGTAAATTTGTTTTTCTATTGTAGTATGTTGCAAAATTGTAACTAAATGTTCAAGGAAAGTATTTCAGTTTTCAAATCACACTGGCTTGCTGTTAAAAGGATTCCGTTTCCTTTTCCTGAAAATAATTTGATATTTTACTTGCCTTCCATGATTGCACAAATAGATACTTTCAAATATATAACCTTCAGATCTTTCAGGAGAAAATAAAAAATGGAACGTGCTATTATTACTAAGTGCTATTATTTTATCATTGTCATCAGTACAATCACCTTTCAAATATGAATAACTTCACATAAAAGTTTTCTTGAATCATAATAGGTACTATTATTGCTTTGCAGTGATGTGTCTGTTCTGGAATATAGCTGATAATTATCACTCTGAAGTAAAATGTCGTTTCTTCATGCATTATCTCCTTTGAAACCCTTTGGTGTGACAGAACACAGAAAAATTATATTGCTGTGCTGATGTTGAAATCATGACATTTCTGAAGTGTACAAAAAATACATTTTTTTTACTTTGTTAGCCTCAAAGGTAATGTTTTTAGGTAGTGATTTTTTGTTGCAATTTGCTAGTAAATCTGTTAATATAAGAAATAACCGCCAGAAAATAATGGTCCCCAGTTTATATATTTTATCACTTATAGGACTTTTTACTGTATTTACTTTTTTTAGTATTATTATATTAATTTAAATATCAGTGTAAATGATCTTGCTTGGCTAATGGAGTTGTCAAGAATATGATCTAGCTCAATAATTCATTGACAATACCAGTTTTTGCAACACATTTATTCTATACATATGTATTCAGTTTACACATACATAAAATGAGGGAGTTAATCAGGTTTCTTTTGATTCTCTAATTATATTATCTATGTCTTAGTTGGGTTGACAATTCACGATACAAGAATTAAATAAAAGAACTGTATAGATTATAAAGAATGAAACAAGTAATGTAATTCAGGTAGTCCAAGCAAAATTTGAAAGAGAATGCCAACCAACAGAACCATGTTCTGACAGATCAAACAGAAAGATTTGAATGTTCATTTGCAATTTAGGAAAATATAAAAATAAACACTATATGTACATCATCAGATAGAATTTCTAGCATTAAAAACATCAAAATAAGTATGTTTCTTAACAAAAATTTAAAGTAATAACAATTAATGAATATAGAACTAACAGATATTGAATACTTATGTGCCTGATGCTCTAAGTGTTCTCAAATACTCTTAAAATAATATCAGGTAGGTGAGATTATCATGTTCATGTGATAGTTAAGCAATCTGACATTTAGAGTAACAGGAAAACAATTCATGTGGCCAGACTCCATCTGCCTCCAACTTATACAAGTTAAAAAAAATAATTCAACCCTGCTTACCTCAGTCACAACCTCAGTACCTACTAATATTCATAGTTAGAGTCTACTACACATAATGCTACAGGCTTTACATGCATTTTTATTTGTCCTCAAACCAAACCTGCAAAGTATGTGTTATTATTCCCATTACATGGATATGTAGAGTAAATTCCTAACAGAATCATCACTTCTTCAGGTTCATGGCATTAATAATGAACAGATCAATACTCCAACCCAGGTTTCTATGACATCATAGTTTCTCGTCATTTGTCAATATTTTTTAATACAAAAGTATTTATGTAGCAGAACATGAAGAACATAAAAAGGAAGAATATAAAAGCTAATTATTACTTTGAGTTTTATAATAACATTCTGATTTATAAATTAAAATAAATATTATCTACTTCAGAGCAATGTTGAAATGCGTAAGTGAGAAAATATATATAAAATATTTAAATCTTCGAAGGCATAGAATAAGTGCTAAATAAATATTGGCTTTTATTATTGTAAGTATCCATGAGACTAAAGAACCAAGTAGCATTATAGTAAAGAAAATCCACAAACATTACACATACACACACACACACACACACACACACTAGTCCATGGAGATAATAATTGATCATTTGCACACCAGGAACAATAAATAAGATAACAGAAATATGAAAAAGTTCTATCAGAGTGATGGAATACAGCAGGTATATGAAAAATGAAGCTGAATTAAACCCAGGATATATTCATCAATTCAGATAGATATAGATTAGACAGATAAATGCTAGATAGATAGGTAGATAGAAAGATAGAAAGATGGATAGTTAGCTAGTTGGATAGATAGTAGATAGATACATAGATACATAGATGTGGAAGATAGGTACGTGTGTGTGTGTATAATGCATATATACATACATATATGTATATACTTATTCTTCCCTAACACTCAAGCAACCAATTCTTTCACTATTCAAAAATTGGTCTTTTTATTCAAGGAAAGGCTTAACAGGGTCTATAAGTAATATAAGTTGTAATATAAGTTGAGGAAACAAGAAAAGAAACATTCAGAATAAAAAAGATCCTTAAAAGAAAATAAATATGGATGTGAAAACTAAAGGATAACCAGTCTATTCATAGTTGTACAGAAATAATAAGACTTTCTAATTCTTGATAGGGAATTATTTAAGCTACAAATACAAAACAAAGGAAATGTTTCCATCAGTGCTGGAATAACCCCTGAATAATTTACAGCTGCCTTTCTTTAGGGAAGCAAGTAATTATTTTCTAACCTATCAGCATAGATTATCAGGTTTGTGCACTTGTATAAAATTGCCTTATTGTATTTATTATGATGATTTGTGATTTGGTTGCTATTCAGGGACTTTGTTATGAATTAAATGGCTTACAGAAGGTCATTCTTTAGAGGCTTCAGAATTTTGAGTGAAAATAAAAATATCTTCCAAGTTGCTAACATGAATTCCTGGCAATGACTTTTGTGCTGTAAAACTATATTCGTTATCACAGTTCCATAATAGTAAAGTTAAATATTAAATATGTTTTTATCTTTACAGTGTTTATAAAAAAAATTCCAAATAAAAATATAGTAATGTATTGGCTAATGTCAGTATGAATAGGCAAGCTATTTTTATTTTAAAGAGAGAGTATCTTAGTGTCTTTTCCTATTTGGTTAATAATTTTAAATAAAGTCACAGGACTTGTTCACTGAGTGTGGAACATGGCTTTAAAACAGAATTTAAAGTTGTATTTTATAATATGTTTATCTGGAAGACTAACATTTATAATACGTATATATATATATACCAATAAATATAAGCATAATTTTACTAACATTAGTATAACAAGATTTGAGAGCCATGGCTTCTCTGATGAATAAAAGTCATATAATCCATTGATCTTTACCTGTATTTTAGGAACAGTTTCATCTGAAAAGTGCACACTCATTTTATTGTAATTTCATGAGTTCACAGAGTGCATTGACTCTGATGGCTAAATTTTGAATTGAACTCTCAATTTGAACTCTTTTGAATCCCTAATGAATTTCATAGTACCATCACCATCAATCAGAACTGTTTCCTTTTATTGTTACTCGCATTCAAGTTATCATAAAATCACAGTGAGTTGGCAAAGTAGATAACATGAAACATTCTATGATTGAAAGCCATAATGGTCTAATCACTAGTTTGTATAAGTATGGTACCCTCAGTTGTGTTTCTTAACCATTTATCATTTTTAAAATTTAGAAAATGTTTTCAATCACTTGCCATACATAGCTCACTGAACTACAAAGTTGAATCAAGCAATATATCATGCAGAAGACAGAATAAAAAGTAACAAAGTGTCAAGATTCTTTTACAATTTGTTTAGTCACAGATTTGTGCCTTTTTTGACTCTTTCTTTTCTTATTAAAAGAGATATTTAATTTGAACTCCAAAATGTATTTCAGTAATATCCAACACAACTTTTTTTCAGTCAGAAACCTGTTCTTCACTGGCTCAAAAAGCAAGCTACTCTGCAGTCTTATCTCTCAGACTCGCCTTATTAGTTTATAGGTACACACAGAATTAGCAAAATGTATCCAGCTCATTCTAAAAAGAAGTAACTAGGCAGCATTTTTCTAAATGTTTTAGATGGAAAATAGTTTCATGGTTTATTAAAACTTCATACCAAAAAGACATCCTTTGAAACAACAAATTTGGGAAATATGTAAAATTACATTAGGATCAACAGAGGAAGAATCCTCAGAGCCTCTGTATTTCTTATGTGCGTCATGAATCTCTGGAAGTGTATAAAATGCAGATGTTTCTCATTTTGCTTGAATTTCCAATTTTCAAAAATTATTTTTATAAAACATCTTTATAAAAATATGTTCTGCAGATGGAAAGAGGGGGAGAGAGATTTTTGGAAAAGATTGTAGAGAATGAGAATATCTAAAGACCAAAAGAAAAAAAAAATCGTTCTGTGCTTAATACTTCCATTTATAGATCTATCTACAAAAACATCTATTCCTTTCTCCTATTTTCTTCATTCCAGAGACAGAAGCACTTTGGGAGGCCAAGGCGGGTGGATCACAAGGTCAGAAGTTTGAGACTAGCCTGGCCAAGATGGTGATACCCTATCCCCACTAAAAATACAAAAATTAGCTGGGCACAGTGGCGGGAGCCTGTAATCCCAGCTACTCTGGAGGCTGAGGCAGGAGAATCGCTTGAACCAGGAAGGTGGAGGTTGCAGTGAGCCGAGATCACGCCACAGCACTCCAGCCTGGGTGACAGAGCAAGACTTTGTCTCAGAAAACAAAAAACAAAAACAAACAAACAAAAAGCTTGACCAAGTTTGTTCATTTACAGCATTACACCATAGTGTGAGTGGTTGCCACACCCAGGTGCCTCTCTTATCTCCCACAGAGGCAAACCCTAATCCAGTGTCCTGAAGAGCTCTATTTGCAGCGAGAAATCTGCCCATACAACTCAGAATCTTAGGATCTCTGCAGTATACAACCTTTTAGAGACCAGTGGGATCAAAAGAGAGAAGAACTTTTAGGACATGCAATGCGGAGTGAATGTTTGAATTACTGGTAAGTGATTATCTGGTCTGCCTGTTACAGAACACAGCAAATTCTGCGCTTCACTTTTCACAGCAATGTTACACTTATTTAAGGGTGGTAGTCAATAGGCCTCGTCTAGGTCTAATACAAATAGTAAGATCCGGAGCCAGAGGAAACAACAATAACAAAAAAAACTTGCAAATGATGATATGAGCTAAAATTTGAACATTGTGTTCGAGATTTTCTTTGTGGTGATTTCTTGCTGCACTTAATTTTTTGTTTATATATTTTTATGTTTGTGATGTGTAATCGAGTTTTATTGTATTGTATTTATTATAAGAAGATGACACAACCCAACTAGATAGATCCTCATACTTTAACTTCTAAAAATATATAGCTGCAATCTGGTACAATATAACCTGAACTTAGTACAGAAACCAAGGACAAAGTGTATTCTGATGTAAAATTCAAGGAAGGATTAGACAGAGAAATGAAAATGTATACATTGAATTATCACAATATCTGGATGGATGCTGGTGATTACTCTGTCTCTCTAAGGTGACATCTTCTTCCTGTGAACTTGATCTCCTTTAATTCATGCATTATTAATCATCCCTTCTTTTTTTTCATTAAATCATCATGTCTCTAGAATTAAGAATAAAGTTTCCTCAGCCCACCTTTCTCAATTATTAGACTTTATTTTTATTTTTCTCTTTACAAGGAAAAAAATATTCCAAAATACATTTTATTCTCTGTTTGTAATTCTTCTTGTCTATTTTCTTCTATGTACTTCAGTTTGCTTGTCACCACCCTCACTTACTGAATCTTCTCTTGTAAATTAATCAGTGATCCTATTGATGTTTCTTTTTGTCCTGATATAGCATGAATTACTGAAGCAGAATACGCTCACTTACTTGAAATACTTTTTTTTTTTTAACTTAGCTCTCAAAACCTATTTTTTTCTGATTTTTCTTTTGCATCACTAGTAGTCTTCTAGTAGTCTTTTCTCACTAGTTGTTCTAGCTTTTTTTTTTTTTTTGGTGATAGAGTCTCACTCTGTCACCCAGGCTGGAGTTCAGTGGCATGATCTTGGATCACTGTAACCCCTGCCTCCCTAGTTCAAGCGATTCTCCTGTCTCAGCCTCTCGAGTAGCTGGGATTATAGATGCCCACCACCATGCCCAGCTAATTTTTGTATTTTTAGAGAGACGGAGTTTAACCATGTTGGCCAACTGGTCTTGAACTCCTGACCTCAGGTGATCCACTTGCCTCGGCCTCTCAAAGTGCTGGGATTACAGGTGTGAGCCACCATGCCCGACCTCTTCTAGTATTTCTAAGCATTGGACAGTCATAGTACTAAATCCTCACACCTCTTGTCCATCATTTGCTCTCTAAGTGTGTTCTAAGCCAATCTAATGACTTTTAAACACCAACTATAAACTGACAAATTATTACTTCCAATGAAGTACTCTTCCTTGTATATCCACCATGTAAATTTCTTGTCTGATAATTTCTAAATCTGTCTCATATCCGAGTCTGGTTCTAATGGTTGCTTTTTGTATCTTCAGACAATTTATTTTCTTGAATTTAACTGTACCTTGTAATTTTTGTTGTTGTTGAAACTAGGCACAATGTGTCAGATGATAGAAAATGAGGTATATGGCCCTTTAATGTGAAGTTCATGTTGATCTGGCTAGTAGCTGGGAAGTGTTTAATTTTTGCTTTAGCTCCAAGGGCCAGAGGCTTCATGTTCATCTAGTATTCTTGTCCCCACCCCACTTTGCTCTCTTTTGGCTTCCTGAAGCATTCCCCTTTAAATAGAATCTGTGCATTACAATTCTTTTGTCTGTAATCCACTGTTATTACACTGAATACTGGAGTTCTGTTAATATTATGGTAAGGTATCAGGGAGGGGATGCATTCTGTAGTTCAATAATTAGGTCTTTTAGTTGGCCTGTGTCCCTGGCCTGTGACTTTATAACCATTTCTTAGCATTCCCCTTCTCCTCAGGTGAGACAGGAAGGGCACAGGGGACTGGTGTGGAATAAATTCCCTTCCCTCAGGTGGAATGAGTCTCTGGTAAAGCATTTTCCCCTAAAGAGTAAGCCTTTTTTTATGGAGAATATTCTGGGCATGTATCACTATTGTACTTTTCTTCTCTCTCTGCCCAAACCACTGGGAGATATTTCTTGTCTCTTTCAGTATTTTTAGTAGAGACAGAGTTTAACCATGTTGGCCAACTGGTCTTGAACTCCTCACCTCAGGTGATCCACTTGCCTCGGCCTCCCAAAGTGCTGGGATTACAGGTGTGAGCCACCGTGCCCGACCTCTTCCAGAAACACACAGAAATTGTGTGTTCCTGGAGGTAAACTCATCAAATTCTGGTGACCCATGTAAGATTTTTACCCCGAGTTTCTCATTCTCATGATAGGCCACACAAGCCTCCATTAATTCATCAAAATAACCATTTAAATGTTCCTTTCAAGGTTTGACTTCATTGGTTTCTATTCCATGTAATCACATCTTGGCTATAACTTTCTGGATTCATCTGTCTGTCCAGATGTTGGGGTGGGAGTTTGCCCTGTGATCTCAATTCTCTGATAAAACCAGTACGATTATTGATTTTCAGTTTGTTTGGCTTTTTCCTGTTGTACGACTAGAGTGACAGCCTCCAAGGTAAGGAGGAGCTGAAACTGGAAGTGATGTATCAAAAATTTATTCAATATCTCCCCTTAAATTCTATATGACTTCTCAAATTGAGTATATATAAACAAAGACTGATATCTATCCACTATCCTTCTTTCTCTACTGTTTTTAGTCTCATAATTAAATGATAATTCCATCCTTGTATATGCTCATACATTAAATCTTGGAGTCATTTTATAAATCTTTCTCTGTCATAACACATATACATGGTATTAGAAACCCTTGTTGATTATATTACCTCCTTTACTACCTTCACCACCACCTGAGTCCAAGGATGCATCATGATAACATGGATTATTGCAAAGAGCCTCCAAATGGGCCTACCTGCTGCTGATACAAGAAGGGGCATGGAAGTACTGGGTAGAGAAGGGTGGGGTCCCTGGAGAGGGCTCCACCCTCGGGCTTGTGCCAACAGACCTAAGTGAGAACAGGAATTTATGTTTTCACAGCCAAACGCTGCATTTTCCAAGGCCACTCTGGCCTGCCACAACACCGCCCCCCCCTCCAGGTCCATCCAGTGCCCATAAAAACCTGAGAAGCACACACAAAACCAGCTGGACATTGAAAGGAGCAGAACACATCAACAGACATCAACAGGCAATTGACAGCAGAACTATGCAGATGCTGAGAGAAATTCAGCTGGGGGCGGTCAGAAGAGAGTCCAGCCACAAGGTGGCCTGACTCCAGGGGAAGATCACCTTCCCATTCCATCCTTTTCTGGATCCCCATCCATATCACTGGGAACTACCTCCACCACCTAATGAAATCTCGCACCCATACTCCAGGGCCACATGTGATCGACTTTTCCAGCATCCTAGGGCAAGAACCCAGGATACAGAAAGCCCTCTGTCCTTGAGATGAGGCAGAGGGTCTTACTGAGTCAACACAAGTAGGCTGCAGACAGCAAAGCTGAAAGAGCAAGTTGTAACACATGCTCACTGGGGCCTCAGGAGCTGTAAACACTCAACCACAGATGATGCCATGGGATCAGAGCCCAAAAATGCTTCCCATGACCTGCTCATCTACATGCTCCCCCTAGGAGTTTGAGCAGCCGGGCAGTGAAGCAGCAAACCACAACCCTGTCACATGCCCTGTGAGGGCGATAAGGGTGTGTACTCCAAGAATAGCTCAGATGACGTATGGTTGGAATGGAGTGTCATGATTATACGGTAGAAGTAGTGGGTAGATATTTACATAATATTGGGCTATCCACTACTTATATCATACAATCATGACACTCCATTCCAGCCAAATGCCATCTGTGCTATTCTTGGAGTACACACTCATGCACACAACTCCTTTGAGGCCTTTCTATTTATTTGTCTCTCTGTCCTATATTGCCTCAGATGCTTGCATTCTTGGCTCTTACATTGTGTTTAAATGATAATGTCTCCCTGAGACATTCTTTGACCAAATATTTAAAACCACAGCACTTTGGGAGGCCAAGGTGGGTGGATCATCTGAGGTCAGGAGTTGGAGAAAAGCCTGGCCAACATGATGAAATCCGTCTGTATTAAAAATACAACAATTAGCCAGGCATAGTGGTGTGCACCTTTAATCCCAACTACTCAGGAGGCCGAGGCAGGAGAATCACCTGAACTGGTAGGACGGAGGTTGTAGTAAGTCAAGATTGTGCCACTGCACTCCAGTCTGGGCAACAGAGAGAAATTCTATCTCAAATAATAATAATAATAAAATAAATAAATGAAGTAAACCACAGACTCCTTAGCTTTATTTTTGCTCACAGCACCTGTTGCAGTCTTGAATTTTATGTGTTTATTGTTGTATTGTCTGAATACTGTCAACTGAATGTAAGAATCCTAAAAGCAGTTATATTTCTCTATTTTGTAAACGAATACATTGACAATACATTGAAAACTAAGATAAAGGTATAACAATATATATTTATTTAATAAATAACAATTTTTTTTTTTACTCAAAGAAGAACATTCAGAGACTATAAAACTTGAGCTGTATTCTATCTGTTCTAGAATGATAAAGGCATACACATCCATCCAGTTATATTTATAGATTTTTTTAATATTAAACAAAATCTTGTTAAATTTAGTGTGAATTTTTTTAACCTTGTATGTTTTTAAAGGAGAGAGAATAGAATAATGATGAATAAAGCCTAAATGGAATGCAAATATCATTTATTGTTTTTCTCTGTCTTATTTTTAATCAGGAGTATGTTTTTAACAACAAATATTGTCACAAGTGGCCCCACTTACTAGCTAGTATTTTCATGTATTCTACAAGTTGTATTATAAATGGAGTAAATACATTTATGGTGAAGGATACACACTTTCTGGTAAATCTATACTGTTCTGCTTTTTTAACACAACTTCAAAATAATGAACGCTTGCCTTTCTATCATGTTTTTATCCATTTCACTATTTCTTTCAACTTCTTAGGTAGATCGTCACATCCACAGAGTTTATACTCAGGCATTTAATCACATACTTAAGTTAAATCTCAGACTGCTTAGTAATTAAAACTTTTCTTACTAAGAAGCTGCATGTCTAATATATAACCACTTTTAAACAAAATTTATAATTAATCATTTTGCTAATCGTAGAGATCATTATTGTAATAATGTTTCTTTTCCTAATTTTCATAATCATGTTACAAGTAGCAGAAAATGTCACAGCTTTTTAGAGGTTAGGGAGTGACACAGGTATTATCCCTGTTCTTTTCACCTAATGGAAAGCATTAAAACATGCAAACACATTCTTGTAGTTTTACGTATCTCTATAGGTCTTTCTCATAAATATGGAATGATGCTTCCTTTTTCATCTATAATTGAAACTAAGACCCTAAAGAATATGAAGTGCACAAAACATGGAGTAGTGAAAAGAATTCAGGCTATTGTTCAAAGTAGACCTAAGTAAAAGTCAATTACTAGTCATATGACCTAGAACAATTTCAATAATCCCTCTGAATATTGCTTTCTTCTGTGTAAATTAGAAAAATGGCAAGGCTGTTTTGCAGATTAGTACAAGAGTTAACCAAGAATTCATTTGAGATTCGTAGGTTATTCTCAAGAGCATAATGGTTAAACCTCAAGCCTCTGGAGTTACTCAGTTGGGGTTAAATTTTTGCTTTACAGTTTTTTTTTTTTTTTAATCTAGAGTTTCATGAGGCAAAAAAGTTGTACTTTGTTTAGAAATAAAAGGTAAGTAAACATTGAGGATAGAATGAATTGTTACAAATCTATCTTACAAATGTTTCAGACTGATTTTAAAAATAATAATTTAAAAGAATCAATAATATTTTTTAAAAATCACTAGAAAACAAAGCAGAAATGAAAAAAAAAAAAAGCAGGAGACTTCTCAATATAGGATTACATGGAAGCCCATACCAGATAAAAAATAAAACAAATCTATACCTAGATGTTTTATAGAGATACTTCAGAACCTCAAATACAGAGAACATTTTAGGAGCTATCAGAGAGAAAATATGAATTAATGATGAAAATATATTTCTAAATTACCAATAAACCTAGTTTATCTGTAAGAATATCTGAGAATGAGTTTAGAATAAGGATAGTTTCAACAGATTCAAAATCTGGGATTTTATTATTCTGAGGCTTTCAAATAATACATGGATAAAACATATTACAATAGAAAAGAAAATGTACTCTGTATATTCTAATGAAATCACAGTTGTTAGGGCATGTTACTTATAAACTGACTATTCAATTTAAATTATCATTAACTATAAAAATAAATATTAAATGATTTGTTTTAAAATTTAGATGAAATTAAATTTTAGCTAATGGAATACAGAATATGTGACACTGGATATGTAAATATGTAAAATATGTAAATATGTAAAATTATTAGAATATTAGAGTTTAAGCATTCTAAACTCATTGTCCTACTCTGGAAGGGGATAGAAAAATCAATTATACTTGAACATCTTGATATAGTTTGGTGTGTGGCCACCCAAATCTCATCTTGCATTGCAGTCCTCATAATCCCCATGAGTCTAGGGAGAGACGTGATAGGAGGCAATTGGATCATGGAGGAAGTTTCCCCCATGCTGTTTTAGTGATAGTGAGTGATTTCTCATGAGATCTACTGGTTTTATAAGGGATTATTCCCCTTTACTCCTCGCTCTTCTCTCTTCTGCCACCATGTGTAAACAGTCCTTACTTCCCCTTCACCTTCTGCCATGATTGTAAGTTTCTTGAGACTCCCCCCTGCCATGTGGAACTGTGAGTCCATTAAGCGTTTTTCCTTTGTAAATTACCTAGTCTTGGGTATTTCTTTATTGTGTTCTGAGAACAGATTCATACAGTTAGGTGGTACTGCAGAGAGTGGGGTACTGCTATAAAGATACCCAAAGATGTAGAAGTGACTTTGGAACTGCATAACGGGCAGAGGTTGAAAAACAGTGTGGAGGGCTCAGAAGAAGACAGGAAGATGTGGGAAAGTTTAAAACTTCCTAGAGGCTTGTTGAATTGTATTCACCAGAATGCTGATAGTGATATGGACAATAAAGTCCGGGCTGAGGTGGTCTCAGCAAGGGATGAGAAACTTGTTAGAAACTGGAATAAAGGTGACTCACTATACTTTAGCAAAGAGATTGATGCCATTTTCCACCTGCCCTAGAGATCTGGGGAAATCTGAACTTGAGAGAGATAATTTAAGGTATCTGGTGAAAGAAATTTCTAAGCAGCAAATCATTCAAGAGGTGGCCTGGTTGATTTTGAAAGTCTTCAATGTAATGCACTCACAAAGAGATGGTTTGAAATTAGAACATATGTTTAAAATGGAAGCAGAGGCTGGGTGTGATGGCTCATGCCTGTAATCCTGGCATTTTGGGAGGCCAAGGCGGGTAGATCACTGAGGTCAGGGTTCAAAACCAGCCTGGCCAACGTGGTGAAACCTCATCCTTATTAAAAATACAAAAATTAACCAGACATGGTGACACACACTTGTAATCACAGCTGCTCGGGAGGCTGAGAAAGGAGAATCACTTGAACTCAGGAGGCGGAGGTTGCAATGAGACGAGACTGCACCATGGCACTCTAGCTTGGGCAACAGAGTGAGACTCCATCTCAAACAAACAAACAAACAAACAAACAAAAAGAAACAAAGGGAAGTGGAGAATAAGAGTTTGAAAAATTTGCAGTCTCAGAATTTGATAGAAAAGAAAAACCCGTTTTTTAGGGGAAAATTCAGGCCAGTTGCAGAAATTTGCATAAGTACCAAAGAGTCAAATGTTACCTGCCAAGACAATGGGAAAGATGTCTCCAGGCCATGTCAGAGGTCTTCACAGCAGCCCCTCCCATCACAGGTCCAGAGGTCTAGGAGAAAAAAATGGTTTCCTGGGCCAGGTCCAGGGCCTTATTGCTTTTGTGAGTCAATTATGCTTTTTTCTTTAATAAATTATCCAGTCTTGGGTATTTCTTCTAGAAATGTGAGAACAGACTAATACACATCTCAAGTCAACTATATTTGAAAAAAAATAAGTGAAATAATTAAAATAATAGGACTGAATGTTAATTTTAAAATCACATTAGAAGAAAAAAAAAATTAGGAAATATGACCCTTTAAAGAAGGGCAAAAAAAGTTGGGCATGGTGGCTTATGCCTGAAATCTCAGCCCTTTGGGAGACTGAGGCAGGCAAATCACCTGAGGTCGAGAGTTTGAGACCAGCCTGACAAATGTAGAGAAGCCCTGTCTCTAGTAAAACTCCAAAATTAGCCAGATGTGGTGGCGCATTTCTGTAATCCCAGCTATTTGGGAGGCTGAGGCAGGATAATTGCTTGAACCCAGTAGGTGGAGGTTGTGGGAAAAAAAAAAAGAAAAGAAGGGCAGGGAGGTACATGGAATTCAAATAGTGAAAACAATAAAATAAAAATAGTAAGTAGCAAATATAAGATTGTAAAAATAATGAAAATACCAATATTAATAATAAATGCAAAATAATTTAATTTACTAAGTACAGAAATACTCAGAAAGCATTAGAATAAATAATCAAGCAGATACATTTAAATGCATCTAAATTAATTTAGCAAAAAACACACCTAAAACACAAAAATACCTATATATTGATAAATGAAGGTATTTGAAATATGAGACATCTTCTAAGCACTTTATACAAATTTACAGATTTATTTAAAAATAATATTGTCAGTTAAGTAAATATATTGTCCCTATTTTATAAATAAAGTATTAAGGTAGAAATATTTTACTGACAAATAACAAAGACAAAATTGGTTTACTATACTCATATTGACTATAGAAAAATAGACTTAAAGCAAAAACGATGTTCAGGACATGAATTAATAATAAATGTATGCCATCTATTGACTTTATATTGCAGTTTATATTGTATATTTAGGTTAGTTAATAAAGTTATGTTGCATATTTCTATACAATTTACATAACAAATTTAATTAACAGGAGCTATAATTTCACCAGCAATAATAATAACCATTTACTTTCTGGGGAAACAACCACATCTTACTTAACACCATAAACTATAGAAATTATTGTTTGGCTCTCATCTCATTTCTTTTGTGTTCCAATGCCTATGACACATGCAAATCATTCCTTTGAAAGAAAAAATCGGATGGAAGAGAAAGCTTAACATAAAGAAATGGATTTGAAAATAGAGTCTTCAAAGCCAATGGTTTTATAGAATAGAGGAGAGAAAACAGCATTGTAATGGAAGTGAAACCTTATGCTACGTGCTGATCCAAGTAACCAGAATTTCATAAAATCCCAGAGCTGCACAGAGATATCCTATACTTCTCTGACTTACTGCTGAAATAGCTACTATTCTACTTTTGTCTTTCAAACAATTTATTTGAAAGTTATCTTGTTCTGGACACTAAGCCCACATTAGTTCTGTTACTTATAACTATATGTGCTCCTTTCACTGCAGACCTAATGCTGTCTGTCTTTTCTCAGTACATTTATGACTCATTGTGATTCCTTCTTCTAATTTTCATCAGCATACACAACATGTATTTCTAACCAAATACAAAAAAAACATTAATAGGCTACACATATTTAGAGTTAGAACTACACCTTGGAGAAATCTAGTTAGCACCAGTATAGTCATGACTCATTGTGATTCCTTCTTCTAATTTTCATCAGCATACACAACATGTATTTCTAACCAAATACAAAAAAAATATTAATAGGCTACACATATTTAGAGTTAGAACTACACCTTGGAGAAATCTAGTTAGCACCAGTATAGTCATGCAGGCAGCCGCCTACTCTGCCTTGAAATAGAAACACAGAGAAGTTCATATTAATAAAGTCCTCATTCAAACACAATGAAAGTAATTATGTATTTTTAAAGTTTTACATTAATTTTATAAAACTTTTCTAAATGTTTAAATCTATAGCCCTATATATTATTTATTTCAGAATTTTTCAGAATAAATTATTACAATTTTAAATAACTATAGCAGTTATATATAGGAACAATTTATATTGTTTATATTTATATATAGAAACAGTTATATATAGGGATAGTTATTTAGAAACAATTTATTAAGGAGGACTTCACATGCCTTTCCTAAACTAAATTTAACAACAATCTTGTGATATTAACAATATTTTTGAAGATGTGGATAATCGGAGAAGTTGGGATAAACATTGTAAGTTTTGCAAAATAATACGGTTAGTATAATATACAGCTAATATAATAATACAGCTAGTAATGATCAAGTTGAAGTCCATGACCTTGTGAGTATTCTTTCATACAGGGTAAAGGAACAATTTGGTAGATGTTTAGGAATATAAATTCCATCTCATTCAAGAGAAAATAAAACTTACTTTATAGAAGAGAGATCCTGAATATACTGTAATCAGTAGAGATCAATGTATTATTTTTGTGAAGTTTCACCTGTTAAAACAGAAGCTAGTTATAATTATTTTTCCCAAAATGAAGATTCTACAAATCAAGATTCAAGATTTAGCTGCTTCAGTTTCAGTGTCTTTTAGTGAGAGCTGACAATTAGAAAAATCTAGCGAATCAAATCAACACATCACCGAGTTACCTTTGTCCATTCACTTAGAAGGTATTTTCTGGAGTACTTGTATTTAAGCTGGATCTAAATTTATGCTGAATTCTTCAACATCACGTTACATAACAAATTATCATGTACAAACTGAAGAATAGCTTTGTAAGACACCTCTTCTGGCCAGGCGGGGTGACTCATGCCTGTAATCCCAGCACTTTGGGGGGCTGAGGCAGGCGAATCACAAGGTCAGGAGATCGAGATCATCATGGCTAACACGGTGAAACCCCGTCTCCACTAAAATTACGAAAAATTAACTGGACGTGGTGGCGGGTGTCTGTTGTCCCAGCTACTCGGGAGGCTGAGGCAGGAGAATGGCGTGAACCTGGGAGGCGGAGCTTGCAGTGAGCCGAGATTGTGCTCCAGCCTGGGCAACAGAGTGAGACTCTGTCTCAAAAAAAAAAAAAAAAAGATCTTTTCTATAAAGTAAGTATATTCAGGGTAACATTTGACTAAGAACAAGTATCTTTTGTCAGTGCAGTGAATTCAGAAATTTATTTTTTTAATTTGTAGAAAAATTTGCATTTTTAGATATTTTAGATGTACAGAAATGTATAAAGGTAATAGAAAAAAAATTGATCTCAGTAATTGTAAACACCAACAAAACATTGAAATTCCCTCATGAATTCTCTCCAAATTATAACCTCTCTCCTTATGTCTATAATTAGTAATTATCTTTAATATAGTGTCAACTATTCATATCAAATTGCATTTTTACTTTGTGCTTATATTTATACTATAAATGTATCCTAATGACATATTTCTTGCATAATTTAAAATTTTTATAATAATTGGTTTGTACTCTAAGTATTCTTCTGTAAATCCAAAATTCATTACACTCTGTTTGTAAAATTAATTCCAGTAATACATAAAGTTGTTATTTTTATTTAATCAGTAATATATACAAAATAAATTTATAATGCATGTATGCATGTTATGATTAATAGTAATATTAACAAACATTATACATAAAACAAACAGAAATGCTCTAAAATGTGGAGAGAAGAAAGCAAACTGGCTAGGCGCTTTGGAAATCAAGGAATGAAATCGTGGTGAGAAATTTGGGTTTGCTTTTGCTTTTTAGTCATAGACTTGGAGTTAAAATATCAGGCAACCTAGAAAAGCCAACAGGCCCTGACAGCCCCTCCATCCACCCCACACACAAAAACAAAAAGCCACCCTAAAAAGCCAGTTATCTCTATCTTATGGAGCAAGATAGTAGCATCCTAGCAAGACAAAATAGTTTGAAACAACTACTCTACTACAGGCACATTCCACAAAAAAAAAAAAAAAAAAAAAAAAATCTTGTAATGAGTGACATATCTGCTGGGATAAAGCCCTAGAATAAGGAACAGAGAGCAGAGACTTTCATACCTGTCAGGCACTAACAAGGGCCCACCCCTGCATGGGGTTAATAGAAACAACATGTTAAAAGGCTCATATTTCCAATTCCACCTCACAATAATGAGACACCTCTCTCCCAAAATACTGAAGTAGGTCAAAAAAGGCCTACTGGAGAAATCAAGACTTTCACTAACCTCCCCAGCTCTTACAGTCTTTGCAGTGTCCACATGGGGTGTAGTAAAGAGGCACTTCTAAGCATCCCAACCAAGGTGTATCAGTGGAGGCCTAATTGGGAGCCCTAAATCCCACCCTAACTCAGCACTAGTCATAAAGACCCTCCTCAGATGTCAACACAGGCTCAGGGCACAATCTAGACATCTACCCCACTTAGCAATAAGGAGTCTGTGTATTCCCTTCCCCTGTTATTGCTGTGTCAGAGAAAGTCAGCTAAAGCAGTAGGTTTAATGAAGATACAGACCCTCATACCACATTAGACAAAATGTCAGCCGTCAGTTGAAAATTACTTGCTATATAAACAGCCAGAAAGTCTCAGCTTGAATGAAAAAAGACATTGACTATTTGCCAACACCTAATTAAAAGACATGTTAGAGTTATCTGACAAAGATATTAAAGCGGTAGTCACAATAATATTTCAATAAGCATATTTATAAACACAATTGAAATATATGAAAAGAATAGATTTTAAATGAAGAATTAGAAGAAGTATAGAACCACATAAAAATTTTAGTTCTAAAAAATGTAATAACTAATCCACAATAAAACTCAATGGAATGGCTCAACAGTAGAATGAAAAAGACAAAAGAAAGTTACCTGGATCATAGAATAGTGCAAATTACCCACAAATTACCCAAAATGAAAAACAGAGACAAAATAGACTGAAGAAAACCAGAGCCTCAGGGACATGGGAAATGATAACAAAAAATTGAACATCTGTGGCATCAGAGTAAAAGAAACAAGTAGAAAGAAGAGGGGAGTTGAAAATAAATTCCAAGAGATGATTGCTGAAAACCCCCAAAATTTGGTAAAAGAAAACTACAGTCAAGAAGCTGAGTGAATCAAAACCACAATAAATCTAAACAAATCTATGCTAAGACATAGTGAAACTTCTGAAAGACAAAAAAAAAAAAAAATGCTTTTAACAACAGTAAGATAAAAGCAACAAACTACCTATAGGGAAAAACAGTTCAGATTATGGTGAAATTCTCATCAGAAAACAAGAGGTCCAAGGAAGTCATATAACATTTTTTCTCAAGTGCTAAAAGAAAAGAACAGTCAACTACTTAAAAGAATGGCTAAAAGAAGTTCTCTAAACAGAAAAAGTAATTGATATAAGAAGGGACCTTGAACATACAAGAAAGAATGAACAAAGAGAAAGAGTAAAAATATAAGTAAAGACACCATATTTTCCTCCTCTTCTCAGTTTTCTAAATTACGTTTGACAGTTCGAGCAAACATTATAACACTATCTGATGTGTTAACTATATTCCACGTATAGTTAAGACAATTATAAACAGAGAAAAATAATAGGATATAAAGTGTAAAGTCTCTATATTTCATTCAAACTTGTAAAATGTAAAATGCCAACATGAGTAGACTACAATGTCATACATATATAATTTAATACCTAGAGAAAACACTAAAATACCTATGTAGAGATATACAGTTATCTCTTGGTACCTATGAGAGATTGGTTCTAGGACTTCTTGGATACCAAAATCTGTTGGAAGCACAATTCCTTATAAAGTGGTGGAGTATTTGCAGATAACCAACATACAACCAACTAGATTGCTTATAATACCAAATACAATTAAATGCTCAGTAGACAGTTCAAATTTGTATTATAATGTGTTTTTATTTGTATTATTTTATTGTTTTATTGTCATTTTATTGTTTTTCTTTATTTACGTATGTATGTATGTATGTATGTATGTATGTATGTATGTATTGAGATGGAGTCTCACTCTGTGGCCCACGCTGGAGTACAATGGTGCCATCTCTGTTCATTGCCATCTCTGCCTTCCAGACTCAAGCTATTCTCCTGTCTCTGCTCCTCAAGTAGCTGGGATTACAGCCACCTGAGCTACCAGGCCCAGCTAATTTTTTTATTTTTAGTAAAGATAGGATTTCACCATGTTGGCCATCCTAGTCTCCAACTCCTGACCTCAGATGATTCATCTGCCTCGGCCACCCAAAATGCTGGGATTACAGGTGTGAGCCACCTCACCCAGCCCCATTTTATTGTTGTCTAAAATATTTTCTGAGGTTGGTTGAGTCCATGGATGCAGAACCACTGAGACAGGGCTGATTGTACTTTGTATGCATTAATTTGATTAACGTGCTACAGTAACCAAAAGAAAGCTAAACAGGCTATATTAGATTTCAGAGCATAGAAAATGACCAGTATAAAAGGGACACTAGATAAGGTCGTAAAAGGGTCATTCTACACACAGGACCTCAGTCCTAATGTTTATGCACCAAACAACAGATATGTAAAGTATATCAAGCAAAAACTGATAAAAGGAATAGATGAATCCACAATTACTGTTGGCAACTTCAACAACCCTCTCAGCAATTGATATAATAATTAGAAAATTTGTAAGAATATGGAAAAAATCAATAAAATTATCAACCAACAGGGTTAAATTTATACTTACAGAACTCCTAATCCCACAGTAGCAGATGATACATTTTTTCAAACACTCACAAAGCATATCTAGATATATCATATCATAGAGAATTTAACCTATGAATGTAATTGAATCAATCTAAACATCAATGATGGAAAGATAAGAAGTCTCCAAACACTTAGAAACCAAACACTTCCTTGAAAAATCTATAAATAAAAAATGAAGTGAGCTAAATAAAAGTGAAAATGTAATATATCAAAATATGTGGGAGGCAGCTAAATCAGTGCTGAGAAGAAACATAAGATAATTAACATTCGAAAAGGAGGAACTGTCTTCAACAATCATCTGAATGTCCACTTCAAGAACCAAGAAGAATATCAAAATAAGTCAAGCAGAAGGAAGAAAATAATAGGACAAGAAAGAATACAACAAAATCAAAAACAAAAAAGTAAGTAAGAAAACTGATCAAACAAATAGCTGTCCTTGGGGAAAATCAATACAATGGATACACATCTAACAAGACTGACAAAGACAAAAAGTCAAAACAAATTATCACTCTCAGGAATGGAACAGGGACTACCATACCATCACTGATGAATAATAAGGGAATACTACAAACAAATCGATGCATAAATTTCACAATTCAGATGAATTGGACCAATTCTTCAGAAAGCATACCCTATCACAATTCACTCAATATGAAATAGATAATGTTAATAGTCCTGTAACTACCTGAGATATTACATTTGCAATTTAAAAATTCCTCGCACTAAAACTTCCAAGACCCAGGTAGTTTCAGAGGAGTATATATAAATATTTTAAGATGGAATAACTAATTCTACACAATTTCGTGCAGAAACAAAATTAGAGGGGACAAATTCAAATTCATTTTATGAAGTTAATATTACCCTACTTCTAAAGCAAGGGATAGAGAGTAGAATCAAAAAATCTACAGATCAATGTTCTTCAGTAATATAGATGCAAAATTATTATATAAGAAGAGTTATAGGCTGGGAACAGTGGCTCAGGCTTGTAGTCTCAGCACTTTAAGAAGCCAAGGCAGGCAGATCACTTGAACTCAGGAGTGTGAGATCAGCCTGGGCAACATAGTGAGGCCTCATTTTAGTGAGATCTCTATTTTTTTTAATTTTAAAATTAATAAATTAAAATTTATTAAAAAAGCAGAAAATGAATTATATACCGTCACTAAATGGGGTTTATTCCAGTCATGGAAGGCTAAATCACTATTCAAAATTCAATACATGTAATCCATTATATTAACACTATAAGAAAGAAAAAAAATCTTAATATTATATCAATTGATGTAGAAAAAGCATTTGACAAAATTCAACACTCATTCATAATTTTTGTTAGGAAATGTCAGAAAAATAGAAATAGAGTAGAATTTCCTATATAAGAGAATTTACAAAAACAAAGCAAAACAAATCAACTCAATGAAACCTACCAGTCACATACTTAACCATGAAAAAAAAGAATGCTTTTATTCTACCAGGAATGTGAAAATGTATGTCCACACTAGTCACTCTTACTCGACATAGTACAAGGAATTGTAGTCAGTGAAATATGTCAAGAAAGACCAGTAGAAGGGATACAAATCAAAAACAAATAAGAAAAACTATTTACAGATGACACGATTTTCTACCTAGAAAATTCCAATAATTCTCTTTTTTAAAAAATGTTCCTAGAACTAACAGGTTCATTTGGAAAGGTGACAGAATACAAGACCAACCTACAAAAATAAAGTGCATTTCTACAACTAGCAATGAGTACATCGATGTTAAAATTAAAAATGCAATATCATTTAAAACTGCTTAAAAAAAGATCAAAGCAACAAAACACATAGGTATAAAACTAATAATACACTTACAAGACTTATATGCTGAAACTATGCCATGGTAATGAAAGAAATAAAGTAAGACCTAATCAAATGGAGATACATAGCCTGTTCATGGATTGGAAGACTCAATATAGAAAAACTACCAATTGTCCTCCTATTGGTATGTGGGTTTAACAATATGTCTATCAAAATTCCAGCAAGAATTCTTAGATATTGACAATATTATTCTGAAATGTAGGTGCGAAAACAAAGGAACTCAAATAGCTAAAATAATTTTGAAGCAGAATAATGAAGTGGGATATATTGGTCTACTCAATTTCAAGACTTTTATAGCTATGAAATTCAAAAATATGTTGTATTGTCAGAGATACAGTGTTTTGATCTCATCCTTTTTATCCCATGATTAAGTTTTTGAGCTTACTATCATAAAGTTATGCTACAGGTCAAACACACAGCACCCAACATTGTACAGAGGAGCCACATAGTAGTTTATTAGTAACATATATTCACAGCTCGAAAAAGGAAGACAATGCATGCTGTGCAATGCCACAGTGGGTTGTACTCTGGAAAAGAGGGCCTCTGGTTTTCCCCAGATTTTAAGATAAACATAATAATTAACCTTCGTTTTAAGTCTTAAACAGCAGATAGACATATAGACAAATGGAATGAATTGAAAAAGAGAAATAGACCCACACAAATATTCCTAACTGATTTTTATCAAAGAGGCAAATGGAATTCTATGCAATGGAGGAAAGATAGCCTTTGGAGAAAATCATATGGAAATATTTGAATATCCGTAGGCAAAAACAAACAAAGTGATACAGTTGGCCTGTGTCTCCACTCAAATCTCATCTTGAACTGTAGTTTCCATATTCCCCACATGTTGTGGGAGGGACATGGTGGGAGGTAATTGAAGCATGAGGGCAGTTACCTCCACGCAGTTCTCATGACAGTGAGTTCATGACAGTGAGTGAGTTCTCACGAGACCTGATGGTTTTATGAGGGGCTTTCCCCCAACTTCACTTTACACTTCTCTTTGCTGCTGCCATGTGAAGAAGGACGTGCTTGCTTCCTCTTCTGACATAATTTAAGTTCCTTGAGTCCTCCTCAGCCCTGTGGAACTGTGAGTCAATTAAACTCTTTCCTTTATAAATTGCCCAGTCTTGGTTATGTCTTTATTAGAAGTGTAAGAACAAACTAATATACAAAGTAGCTATATCTCACATCTTATACTAGCATTAACTCTAAATAGATCACAGATTTCAATGTAAAATGTAAAAACATAAGATTTTAGGGGTTAAAAAACCCCAAATCACCTTTAGGAAGCTGCATTAGGTAAACAGTTCTTATTCTTACTACCAAAAGCATAATCCCTAAAAATGAAAAGTAACAACAAAAAATAAATCCCAAAAGTAAAAACTTTTGCTTTATGAGTGACACTGCTAAAATGATGAGAAGACAAGTTAGAGAATTAATTAAAAATTCCACATGGATTTTCTAGGAATAATAATTCAAGGTAAAGATTAACTTGCTTTGAATTGAAAATTGCAATAAAGTGTAAGATGTAACCTATTGATAGGCAGATACCTTTCTGTTATGAGTAAGAATTTATCTTATGATACAGTTTTTAAAATTATTGATAAATTACTTTGCAAAATAACTAAAAAGGCCTCAGATTTGAGAGTACAAGGTGGGAGGATCACTAGAGGCCAGGAATTTGAGACTAGGCAACAAAGAAAGATCCTGTCTCTATGAGAAAACAAGCAATACTACTCAATATGATTAATAGACTATAAGGCAGTGTATCCTTGAATTTAGTTTCATATTTTTTATTATTCCCTAGAGCTTTCTGATAGTAGTCATTAGAAATAGATTAGAAGAAAAACACCTTACAGACAATTTCTGACATCAGTAAAATATATTTTGGCTACTTAACAAAAATCTCTTTCATTCTTTAGAATCTCTTGGTTTTTGTTGTTGTTGTTGTTGTTGTTGTTTGTTGTTGTTGTTTTTTTATTTAAAGATTCTCAAAAGATGGCAACTTTCAAGAGATGGCGTGGTAAAGAATTTAGGTTATTTGTGTTTGCTAATTGGTTTTACCAAAACGAAAGGTAAACTTTCTTGTATCTTCAAGTCCAGAGGTAGTTTTAAAGTTGGAGCCAGGTGCTTGCCAAAGTTAGGCTCCCACTTTCTCACAGAAATTTGAAGATAAAAACATTCTTTGTTTTCATGATTATATTTCAAAGGGATGGCTCCAAGGTCCTTGAATAAAAACATCACCAGGATGTCAAGGTTGTAAGAGGCTATTAAAAAGATTTACATCTCAAATTTTTAGATAAATAATTTGTAAGTTCTCTAAAGTAAATATTTTACGAAAAGGGAATTCAGGGGCTTCAAGTTAGGAAGAAGCCTATCTAAAGTTTAGTCAAGGGGAACTTTAAGACCGTCTTGGTAAGTATTCATGAGCTTTCTTTCACGGCCTTAGAAACAGGATCTTACCAGCTTAATTCTCTCTAAATCTTTCCCTAAATTTTCTATGTTAATGTAGCAGCTTAATAATACATTAGTTGATAGACACCTTTTAAACTTAGATTAGCAAGATAAATGTGAACGGCTAAGCTATTTGATGATCTACATTGACTTATTTTTTTCTGGTGGTATCATAACAAATAATCTTTAAATGCCTATTTTTGTTACTAAATGACTTCTTGTCATTGCAAAAACAAAATAACAAAGTTTAGGGTAGTAGTTACAGGAAATGATCAAAGTGTCGTAATCTGTTAAACATCTTTTGGAAGTATCAGCTTCATTGGGATTAATTATGTTCATAAATATTACCAATACAAAGGAGTTTAAAGCACTGATTTTTTTCTGTATAAAACATCAGAATTTATCCAATGAGTGCTAGGAACTTTATGAATGATCTTATAGTTACTAGAAAAATGATAAACAGAGTTGTACCTGTCATTCTTCTCTCTCTGATAGTGCTGTGCTTAGAATCTTTCAGGTTCACCTAAGTAACATCTTAAAATGTGCAGATGCCTTAAGGTCAAATCTCAGCACTCCTCTTGATTCATTACTAATCCATGATAATTTAAAGTAAGAGAAACAACATATCTTGTAGATTTATTACCTCAGGGAAATATACATATGCAGATAGAGAAAGGACAGAAAATATTTTTAAGAGAATAACTCATTTAAGCCTCACACTGATTTAAAAGAAAACATTGTATGCAGTCATAAATTTATTGTAGACTACAAAAGAATATATTCTTTTTGAATATATTCGGATATCTGTTACACGAAAAGCACTACATAGGCCTACTATCTGATGTCTTATGTTGTAAAAGCTTGTTTTCTTGCATGTTTGGGAGGCTTTTATAGGGAGAGGGAAGAGTCATGTTGGAAATGAGTTAGGATTTTCTTATATGGTTAAATACGTACCGTTTAACCTGGGCATTCCACATCCACATATTCACCCACCCACACCCACAAATTCAAGACAAATGAAAGCATATATCCACGCAAAGGCTTGCACTAGAATGTTTACTATAGCTTTATACATAATTGATAAAATTTGAAAAACGCTGGTAGGTAAAAATGGGAAAGTCAATTGTGCTACATATAGAAAATGGGACACTACATAGCAAACAGAAGTGAACTCTTGATAGAGGAACAATATAGATTCATCTCCAAAGAGTGATGCTTAATGCAATGAGAAAAATATGACTACATATGTTATCTATTATACATATAGTTTCTGTTAGTTGAAATTATAGGAAAAAGCAAAACCATAGTCTTGAAAATTAGATTAGTGTTTGCCAAAGTCTGGGGCATACAGAATAGGAGTTCAGTGCGAAGTGGCAAAAAGAAATAGTTTGGGTGATAAATTTTCTATTTTCATTGCTGTGTTAAGAACAATATGGATCCTAAATAGAGATTGTCTTTCTCTGGCTTCAGTGCCTCAGTCAATGCCTTGGTCCTTTGGCTCACAGGTTGTCTAATTTGTCATCACAGATGTTTGTATAACATCTTTTAGCCCAAGGTATGCATACTACTTCAAGGAGGTGGGGCAATGGGGACTTGTTCTGCCATATGCTAGTCACCTAAAAGCTGAAAAACATGTTGAAACAACATTTTAAGGTGCATCTAAAGAAACATACTAATGAGAGCAATATTATGCATAGTTAGGGCATTGCCTTTCTATATGAGTTACATATTTTAAAGCAATGCTCATTATATAGCTGTGACCCCAATAGCTAAAACACAAAGGATTACTGGTTCTGCTTCTTAGAATTGAACAATTTTGTACAAACCAACAACTTGGACAAATTAAGAATAATAATAATAGTATTCAAAGGTGTATGCTACAGAGGCATATAATAGACACTTAACGAAATTAAAGCCTACCATATACTTCAACAACAGTAATTCTTTAGACATTTCCAGTCACCTTCCTGTCACCATAGCTTTCATTTTGTCAGTTGTCAGTTGTTTCATTGATCTAGACCTTCTTTTAATCTGCTACTCATAGTTTCTATAGGTTTAGAAAAAACTTTCTTTCTCTTGAATGTTCTTTAAAATTTTCAAATCAATACAATTTTTGATTTATTCATCTTTGTCTATAACACTATCTTATAATACAAAATCATTTATTTCCTAAATTATTAAACTACAGAGCACTGAGAAGCTGTAGGGGTGCTCCATAAATTGGTGTTATTTTCACTTTCATTTTTTTTTTTTTTTTTTTCCACAGCATAACAGTAAACACAGAGCTTGGTATATTTTCCCTGGTTAAAATAAATCAAAACATGTAGGGACATTGTGCTAGTAAGGAGCATATCTACTGCTCAGATTTTGGTTTCTAATATTATTCTTCAATGAAAGGAGCCAGGACTCCTTGAAGAAAGTCTGGTTGTAGGACTGAAGCAAAAAAATAAATAAATAAACAAGATAATCCTGGAGCATCCTGTATTGCTGGAATTAAGGCAGTGCTCAATACATACACACTCACACCCACCCACCCTCCCACCCACAAACACACATTGATAGAGATATACCAAAGTGGCACAGGAACCAGCCCATGAAAGAGTTCCTATTGGTCAATGTTAGAGTAATTTCAGCAATAAAATTAATAAAGTAGTATTCAATAATGTCCCACAGTGTAAAATGAAATAAATATGTGTGATTCCATACTCATATAAATAAAAGGTTGAATAAATTAACAATCAGGATATAGTAGATAAATCACTCATTCAGTAGAATTCTAAATAATCTATTCACAGTAGTCTCCCTTATCTGTGGAGGATACATTCCAAGACCCCCAGTGGATGCCTGAAACCACAGGTACTACAAAACCCAGTTTTTGTTTGTTTGTTTGTTTGTTTGTTTGTTTGTTTTTGTCAGTTGGAACACTTTTCTGTTCATCTCTTTTGCCCACAAGTTAATGCCTTTTCCACCTAACTAAGTACTTATCATGCACTGGGACCATGAATTTTGCAGTTTGAGGTCCAACAGCAAAACTTCATGAATTTTCTTTTTCTTCTTCACAATTTCACAGGCAGAAATTTGTTCTTACCTTAAATCTTAGCAATCTCAGAATAGGATACTTTTTCTTTCCTTATTAAGTCAAAAACTTTCACCTTTTTACTTCAAGGAAACACTTTATAGTTTATGGCATATCTGAATTGCCAGCCTCACTATTCTTGTACTTGTGAACATTGCTAAATAAAATAAAGGTTAATAGAACACATGCTTTACAGTACCACGACAGTCAATCTGATAACCTGGGGGCTACTAAGTGACTACTGAGCAGACAGCATTACGGAATGGACATGCTGGACAAAAAGATGGTTCATGTCCTAGATGGGATAGATTGGGGTGGTGCAAAATTTTATCAATGTTACTCAAAACAGGACAAAATTTAAACTGTATGAGTTATTTATTTCTGGAATTTTTCATGTAATATTTTTGGACCATAGTTGACTACAGGCAACTGAAACTATGAAAAATGAAACCATGGATAAGGTGGATTGTTAACTTCAGGAAAGAGCACATTACTCCCCACTATTTAAGTGTGAAAAGCATATAGTGACTTCCTTCTATAAAGGATGGAAGAAAATGAAGAGAAAATGTAGAGAAACCTTACAAACACTACCTGAGCCAGGTGTCAACATCAACAATTATACATCATGTTGAAGATATGTATCCTTAATATGCTGGAGGAAGATGACCCATTACCTCTGTGATTTTCCTTTCAAAAATCTATTACCTCAGTCTAATCATAAGAAAAACATCAGGCAAATTTCAATGGGGGCTTATCCTATAGAATACCTAACCAATACTCCTCAAAAGTATTCGTGTTATCAAAAACCAGGAAAATCTTAGAAACTATCTCAGCCACGAAGAGTCAAAGAGAAATGACAACAAAATGAAACGTTGTGTCTGAATGAGATCCTGCAACAACAACAACAGCAAACACCAAAAGGTATTAGGTAAAATGTAAGAGAATCTGAATATATCATGTATCAATATTGGTTCATTAATTGTAACAAACATATCTAATAAATGGTATTAATAATAAGGGAAATTGAGTACGAGATAAATGGGCACCATTTACTATCTTCTAAATTCTGTGTACTAAAGCTATTCCTAAAAATAAAGCTTATTGGAAAAAGTACATATATGCATACAGAGTACAGTCATTTAGCATTCTATACTTACCTTCAATACTTTACATCCTTTTGCACAGTTTCTCAAATTGTCATTAAATTGATATGAATAATATTTAATAATCTGCAAAGTTAGAAAATTCTTGAAAATAGAATCAGTATGGGATTTTAGTATATTACTGCAGTAGATTCTAACAAAAGTTTATCAGAGAACAATTTCATCCTGAAACTTCACATATACAATTTACTAAAGATTAAATACAGTTAAAAGAGTGGGAAAAATGCACAGAAAGCAATCTATTTTTCACTATTAACTATAAAAATGAGAAAGCTGGATTTTAAAGGTCTCTAGTTAAATACTTCTATTTCACTTCAATTTGCTGGAAGTGAATTACTTAACTATGAATTCTTAAATATTTCAATGAAATCATGAATGTGTCACATTATTTTTCAGATTAAGTGTAAATGTTTTCTAATCTCATAAGATGGATTTCTGGCAGTAGATTCCTCTTTTACTTTCTGTTGATGAGCAGAGATGGCTCATGTTTGTTAAAATCTGTTTTATACAGTTTGTCTCGATGCTAAAGTATTTTTGTACCTACATATTAAAGGTAGTATTTTATCTACATATCCATGTTAACTAAGCTGTATTTTATGCAAGTCCTAATTTACGCAGAGCTAAAGAAATAGTGAAGAAAGGAGAGCTCATTTAATATGTGAGCTTAATATATGATGACAGCTCCAAACCATTTTGCATTTATTACCTCAAAACCGTATCAGCTTTGGAATATATACACACATACATATACACACACGTGCACACACACACTCACATGTGCACACACAGTATAGGCATACTTCTTGCTGAGCTCAATGGAATAGAAAAATAAATGATTGAAGCACAATGAATACGAAGCCTAAGATTATTTTGAATACATGTGTGTCTCATACGATATTAAGGTAAAGATAATGTGGATTTAAAAATATATTTTGTTATTCATAAGTTTAAAAATCAGGATTTTTAATACAGATCTTAATAGTTGCTTTATCATTCCTATCCAAACTATTTGCAAGTAATTCAATCTATTTTTTAATGTAGAGACATACATTTTCTAATAATATTGTCTCTTTGAAAACAATGGAGCACTATAAGTGGCAAAATGCTTTATATAATTATGATTATGGTGAATTTGTTAAATATCATAATTTTGTTTTTATACGATGTTACTTTGCCAATGTTAAATACACAGCGATGCAAAATTATATTTTTTTGTCTATCAAGACAAAAGTGGTGATATGTAGAATTTCTAGTATTCTCATTTCAAGTATAATGAATTTTAGCATACACATAATTATAATTTAAACTTTATCCTCAAAGATATATTAAAAATTAAAGAAAATCACCAATTTGACAACATCAATTCAGTTTTCTGTTTCCTAATTGAAAATAAAAAACTGTCTTTTACTCTATGAATATTCTAATAATTTATCCAATCACTAAAATTAATAAATTTATTGGTTTAATATCATTTGAGGCAATTATTTTCAATTAAATCTTATATAGAGCAACAATTCTAAACTTATTTTAAAAGTGCCCCTTTCAACTTCTTTATAATTTTACTAAAATATTTGATAATTTAACTCTACTTCCTCATTTTAAAAATTCTCTTAGAATTCTTGGCCGACTACTAATTATTTTATTGCAAGAATGATTATCCATTCATTTAGTACTATGCCTGCACATAGTGCATATTAATCGAATATATGTTGCATTAATTAATCAATGAAAAATTGATTTATAAGCTGGTATACAGTTAATGAAGTTCTAACTGGAAAATGTTTTTCATATTTACTAATTTTTCAAGATTTCTGTTGTCTTTCGGATTGCATCAAACCTAAAGATTTTCTCTATGTTTTTCCATCTTTCTTTGGTATCATTAATAACAAAAATGGTTATTTAATCCATCTTATGATTTTCCTTTTGTTAATAAATTATTTTTACACAAACTATATGTGACTATATCTGCTATACAGAACATAAGATGTGCTGCGGATTGGGAGTGAAGCACTGGGTAACAACTGCTGCAAAAGAGTAATGTGAAGGAGATTGGAAATTCTGGAATCATAGCAACTTGTGATAGAGGCATTGGGTAAACGAAATATACGATTCTCAAAATTCCAAAAAACATGGAAACCTCACACATTTTTTGAGTAATAGTATATGACATCTTCTCATGGAACACAAGCCATTTTTCTGTTCTGCTTTGTCTTTTGTTTTTCTAGTTAGAACTCTCCCTAATTTCTGGAACCTGTAGCACCTACATTTACAAATCTGTGTGACACAGATAGAAAACACTTGCCATTTTCTCCTAAATTTTATAATTCTAAGAAGTTTCTATTTTTTGTGTAAGTAAAAAGAAAGGAAAAAAATTAACTAAAGTAAAATGTGATTCAAGTCATGGCTCCAGATTTTGATGGTAGAGTTCCCATAATATAACCCATTTCATTTTATAAAGCTGTTATTTTATAATGTCCTAACAATATTTTGTTTCACACTTGTTTGAAGGTTGTACGGCTTTTAAAATTTACTATAAATTTATGGTTCTTATGTTCTGCACTGTTATTAAATAAATCTCAGATGTCACATGGTTGGGAAAAAACGTTTTCAGAATATTTGGGCCCTGTATATTTGCACAGAATGCTTCCTATATCATTGACACCTTATGTGTCACTTAAGACACAGCTAAAGTACCATAATTCCTGAGTTGTCCCCATCTCTATTTGACTTTAGGTCCCTTCCTTGTAAATCTCCTACACCTGGTATGTTTTCAGGTACATAACACATGCTCAATATAGGTTTTATAATGACTGAATCATTCTCTTAACTTTTATTTACTTTAAAATATTATTCTTGTCCCATCATTCTTTCCTAAAAGAGGGGAATGAAACTCACATAGATATAATTATTTGCCCACCAGGAATGACATTCAGAGTGGGCAAGCAGTATCTGATTGCATGTCAGTAATACAGTTCTTAAGTCATATTTAAACAATACCTATAAAATTGAGAATTATCTCTATACAACTTTGGTCTTGGGGTATTTTTTTTTAATTTATGTAAAACAAACACAAATAGTATGTTGTACTAAATTGTTATCTAAAATATTAGTTTCACAGTTGTTTGAGGCATTGATATAAATTGTTCAAACATTTTTGAGAAATGATATTTTGTTAATGAACATTTTTGAGATACACTGGATTAAATTAATACAGGCAGGGTTTTTTGCTGTAATGGTCTACCACATGAAAATATACCAGGCTACATGGAGACCTGACACAAATCAGCTTTAGCCATCACTAACTGCTGTAACAAAGTACCAGAGACTGGGTGACATGAACAACAGAAATTTGTTTCTCACAGTTTTGGAGGCTGTGAAGTCCAGGATCAAGGTGCTGACATATTTGGTGTCTGTTGAGGGCTTACTTTCCAGTTCATAGATGGTACCTTCTCACTTTGTCCTCACATGGTGGAATGGTCTACCACATGAAAATATACCAGGCTACATGGAGACCTGACACAAATCAGCTTTAGCCATCACTAACTGCTGTAACAAAGTACCAGAGAC